>NC_090902.1:14189249-14350207 GCF_040956055.1 Brachionichthys hirsutus | reverse complement strand
TCCTGCAGCATCTGTTTGAGACAGAAACGAGGGACGCTGTCCTGCAGCATCTGTTTGAGACAGAAATGAGGGACGCTGTCCTGCAGCATCTGTTAGAGACAGGAATGAGGGACGCTGTCCTGCAGCATCTGTTTGAGACAGAAACGAGGGACGCTGTCCTGCAGCATCTGTTTGAGACAGAAACGAGGGACGCTGTCCTGCAGCATCTGTTTGAGACAGAAATGAGGGACGCTGTCCTGCAGCATCTGTTTGAGACAGAAACGAGGGACGCTGTCCTGCAGCATCTGTTTGAGACAGAAACGAGGGACGCTGTCCTGCAGCATCTGTTTGAGACAGAAATGAGGGACGCTGTCCTGCAGCATCTGTTTGAGACAGAAACGAGGGACGCTGTCCTGCAGCATCTGTTTGAGACAGAAACGAGGGACGCTGTCCTGCAGCATCTGTTTGATTCTCGTTGTGTTGGTGTGGCCGGGAATCTAACCCTAAACTAAACACAGATTGTGTTACTCGAGCACACACACACACACACACACACACACACACTTGTCCCTCTGCTTAATGTCCTAACCATTCAGCCATGTCCTGTCGAGGTCTCAGAGACAAACAGGAAGTAGAGTGAGAACAGAGTGCTTCAGTGAGTCGTGTTCAAAGCATCGGCTCATTCATGTAAATTAGTACTTGTGATCCGACCTCTTCTCAACCTGGAGGTCTTCTCAGCAGCAACGTTTAGATCTTCAGTCTCTGAGAAACCATCTCAGCTGGACGGTGACCTCATCAGGACGGAATGAAAATGCTCTGAATCCTCCATCCATCTCCAAACCGCTTATCCAGAGTGGGTCGGCAACCTATTCATGACATTTACGATGTGACCTGCCCTCTCGGCAGACTAGCCTATCACGCTTTATTAAGTTTGATGAAGAACACTTAAATCAGGGGTCACCAATACGGCAGCCCGTCTATAAATAGCTGGAGCCAATCCCACTGGAGTACGGGTGAGAGGCGGGTCACGGGAGTTACTGGAGCCAATCCAGGGTTCTTGTCTTTTAATCCAGGGTTCTTGTCTTTTAATCCAGGTTCCTGTTTTTTAATCCAGGGTTCTTGTCTTTTAATCCAGGGTTCTTGCTTTTTAATCCAGAGTTCTTGTCTTTTAATCCAGGTTCTTGTCTTTTAATCCAGAGTTCTTGTCTTTTAATCCAGGTTCCTGTTTTTTAATCCAGGGTTCTTGTTTTTTAATTCAGGTTCTTGTTTTTTAATACAGGATTCTTGTATTTTAATCCAGGTTCTTGTCTTTTAATCCAGGGTTCTTGTTTTTTAATCCAGAGCTCTTGTCTTTTAATCCAGGGTTCTTGTTTTTTAATCCAGAGTTCTTTTCTTTTAATCCAGGTTCTTGTCTTTTAATCCAGAGTTCTTGTCTTTTAATCCAGGTTCCTGTTTTTTAATCCAGGGTTCCTGTTTTTTAATCCAGGTTCTTGTCTTTTAATCCAGAGTTCTTGTCTTTTAATCCAGGTTCCTGTTTTTTAATCCAGGGTTCTTGTTTTTTAATCCAGGTTCTTGTCTTTTAATCCAGGTTCCTGTTTTTTAATCCAGGGTTCTTGTTTTTTAATCCAGGTTCTTGTCTTTTAATCCAGGTTCTTGTCTTTTAATCCAGGTTCTTGTTTTTTAATCCTTGGTCTCTATGTGCCCCGTTAAGGCAGAGCGGCCTTGGTGCTGAGTCAGCTGTAGATAAACCGTGTTTTAAATCTGACTCGCAGTTTGTCTGTTAAAAGAAGCTTTCTTTTTCTTGGAGGTCGTTGGCTTCTCTTCTTCCTCCTCTTCTTCCTCCTCAGTTTGATTTTTCTCCTTTGAAGATCTAAAAGACGCTTGTTTTGTCCTCATTTCCGCTGTTATCTTTAGTAACGCATCACGTGACCAAGAAAATTCACTGGCAAATGTTACCTTGGAGAAAACCGATCGTTTTTCAAAATAAAACTTTTAGACTCTAATAATCAAATGGAAATTATATAAATTAGTTCTTCTTTCATGCAGACCGATAATAAAAGCTTCGCAGACCGGTACCAGTTTACTACAATAAGTAATGTTAAACTCTGGGCTTGAGTATATTTTAAACTAAAAAGGTTGCCGACCCCTGAGTTATTATATATTCTGAATATTAATATTCTGCCTCTTTCTGTGTCGTCATCTCAGTTTCTGTCTCTTCCTCGTGTCTGTTTAGCAGCCCGGCCGTCTCCTATCGTTAAAAGGTGGATAATAGAAAGCATTTTAAGAAACCGTGTTGTTTAAAACGACTCGGGTTCTAACCGGTCGACCGTGTGAAGCACCTTGTTTAAAACGACTCGGGTTCTAACCGGGTGACCGTGTCGTTTAAAACGACTCGGGTGCTAACCGGGTGACCGTGTGAAGCACCGTGTCGTTTAAAACAACTCGGGTTCTAACCGGGCGACCGTGTGAAGCACCGTGTCGTTTAAAACGACTCGGGTTCTAACCGGGCGACCGTGTGAAGCACCTTGTTTAAAACGACTCGGGTTCTAACCGGGCGACCGTGTGAAGCACCTTGTTTAAAACGACTCGGGTTCTAACCGGGCGACCGCGTGAAGCACCTTGTTTAAAACGACTCGGGTTCTAACCGGGCGACCGCGTGAAGCACCTTGTTTAAAACGACTCGGGTTCTAACCGGGTGACCGTGTCGTTTAAAACGACTCGGGTGCTAACCGGGTGACCGTGTGAAGCACCGTGTCGTTTAAAACAACTCGGGTTCTAACCGGGCGACCGTGTGAAGCACCGTGTCGTTTAAAACGACTCGGGTTCTAACCGGGCGACCGTGTGAAGCACCTTGTTTAAAACGACTCGGGTTCTAACCGGGCGACCGTGTGAAGCACCGTGTCGTTTAAAACGACTCGGGTTCTAACCGGTCGACCGTGTGAAGCACCGTGTTGTTTAAAACGACTCGGGTTCTAACCGGGCGACCGTGTGAAGCACCGTGTCGTTTAAAACGACTCGGGTTCTAACCGGTCGACCGTGTGAAGCACCGTGTTGTTTAAAACGACTCGGGTTCTAACCGGGCGACCGTGTGAAGCACCGTGTCGTTTAAACGACTCGGGTTCTAACCGGGCGACCGTGTGAAGCACCGTGTCGTTTAAAACGACTCGGGTTCTAACCGGGCGACCGTGTGAAGCACCGTGTCGGTAGATCGCTTCCTAAACGCTCGTGTGAACAAACTTACGTCCCAAACGGTTTGTATTCTGCTGATTCAGAGTAATAATAATAATCAGGGCCGAATCACGTCGCTCAAACAAACTGCATAGAGACGATGCCTAACAGCATGTGGCCGCTAGCAGTTGTCAAGGCAACGGCTCGGCCTCAGAGACAAACAGGAAGTAGAGTGAGAACTGAAAGTGCTTCCGTGTTTCCTGGTCATTAAACGCCACAGAATAAATACAAAAGTCTTTATTCCACTTTACATGTTAACTCACACAAAGAAGAAACGATCGTGACACGGAGTGAAAGCTTCTGTTCTTCCCTCACTACTAGCCGAGCAGTTCCCTTTGCGTCCCTCACGAACCAGCGGCACCGAGGCTTTCATCTGCCGTCGCCATGGCAGCCGTTCCCGTTACACACGCCAACAAAGGATCTACTTATAAGTGCACTTTGATAAACCTCTTTGCACCATGATCGGGGCGAATTCGGGTGATGAGGCCCGTCTGATCCAGGATCGGCATCAGATCTGATCTGAGCTCAGAGAGGGAGGAGCCTCTGGTGCTGCCGAAGAGAAGAAAGCGGCTCGCAAGCGAAACAGACGTCTCGCCAGACGGAAGCCGAGGCAGTCGATCAATAAAAAGGCACGTGGAAGAACGATCTGGCAGCGAGGCCTGCTCCTCGGCCAATCACAATCAATTCACCATGATGGCGTGCGTCCAGTGTAAATCTCTAGTGCTTTGGTTCACAGTATCACAGCCCAGCCCTCTTCTCTCCGGGTTCTGGGTCGCGACCCCGAGCCGGGCTCCGACTCGTTGCTATCTATGATCAAAGTCGGACCCGTCCCGCACGTATATTTCCTCATTAAATACAACAACTAATTGCATTTGTTGGCATTTTGTGCATAAAAGTATTAAAGATATTCTCCATAAGACAAATAAAGCTGTACTTTAAGCGAGGGGAGGGGCCAGGGGAGCGGCGAGGAGAGCGGCGAGGGGACGAAACAGGCCTGCAGCATCTATGCAGTGAAACCCAATAGGAGCTAGGCTGAGAGCTAAACGCTAAACTGATTCGGTTTCCCTGTCGATGCAGGGAATCCTCAGCAGGCGGCGCTCCTCTGGAGACGCCGGTTAACCGGTTTTACGCCCCAACGCCGCCGCACGCCGTCTCAGTTTCACATCAAAGCTTCCTGCGTGCGTCTCCCACACAAAAGCGTGGTTTGAATCGCTCTATGAAAGGCACATCTCCAGCGAGGCGCTTCCTCACATGCATCCAGAAGCAGCGAGCACGACTCACACACTCACTCACACACACACACACACACACACACACACACAAAGTCATTCCTATTGGAGGAGTCGAGGAACACACGATTCATTCTGGAATAGGCAGTCTCTGTTATTCCATGTCGTGTTTCATGCCAACACTTGAGCTCACATCATTTCTGGATAAATAATTCTCTCAAATTCTTGACAGTGAAATTCATCTTCGTCTTTGCTTTTAAAATGTTTACTCGATTGTGTATATTCTATGTACATCCCTCTCTCCCCGTTCTTACGTTCTTTTCGCTGCTTAATTTCTTGAGGCACTTTGATGCTTTTCTGCTATGAAGTCCGGTGTAATTCAAAGGATCTTCAAAGTGTCTCAGTGTCATGTTATTGAAAATATTTCAATGATTTCACATTAAAAAAAAATATGTTTTTCAGTGATTAGAGATAAAGATAATTTAGATTCAAACATGGACATAATTTTAAACCTGCAGCTAGAAAACATTAAAAATTATTTATTTTTTTAACTATAAGTGCATTAAAGGAAACACGAATTTATGCAACTTGCAAATGCTGTTTGCAGAAGTGTTGGCAAAGCCGAAGACCCCGGATCGAGCGGACACGCGGGAGGTTACGGAACCTAAAGAGCCAGCCGTCGTCCGCAACGCGCCAACCGAGCTGCAGGATCCTCGCCGTTAAAGACAAAAGCAGATGATTTGGCTTCAACTTGGGGGTGATGTCCGTCCATCTTTGTTTGTCCTGTTTGTAGGAAGGGATCATCTAGCTGCAACCCCTAGGTGATTCACTTCTTCACTTCGTCCGTCTCTCCTCTCCTCCTCCTGGGGACACCAGGCAGACGTCTCTGTGGCCCAGAGAGAAGCTACGGAAAAAAAATCTGATGTTTGGAACTTTGCCCTCTTTTAGTCTACACATAGCCCTGGTGAACGAAACAGACAATCTCTATGCTTTTGAAGCAGTGGTGACACACCCTCATCTGGGGTCAAAGGTCAGGAGGAGGTGGCATCAGAGGTTTTCACGATGACGCTTGCACGCATCTCGTGGCTGTTGGCTGCAGACCCGATGGAGTCCTGGCTGTAGGCCGGAGCCCAGTCCTCAGAGTAGCTGATGAGAGGCGACGGGTCCCGAATGCTGGTCACCCGGAAGTTGTGTTTGCTGGCGCTGACGAAGGTGGCCATGCCGGGAAGGGAACACATGGGAACCCTGAGAACCGATGGGCTGTAGTCCCGCCTCCAGACCGCACCGACACCCTGTAAGAACAAAGAAGTCCCAGAAGAAGAACGTAACATACCCGAGTAAGCAGAAACAGAGCAAGCGATGGCTGGATAGGAAGTGCGTTGGGTTGAAACTGTGCTGAATCACGCAGCAACGATCGTAGAGATAATCCAGCGCCTCTTTGACGCTAGCTAGAGGCTACATGTAACAAAGCTTGTAAAACCCAGCTAGCTAGAGGCTACATGTAACAATGCTTATAAACCCAGCGAGCTAGAGGCTACATGTAACAAAGCTTGTAAACCCAGCTAGCTAGAGGCTACATGTAACAAAGCTTATAAACCCAGCTAGCTAGAGGCTACATGTAACAAAGCTTATAAACCCAGCTAGCTAGAGGCTACATGTAACAAAGCTTATAAACCCAGCTAGCTAGAGGCTACATGTAACAAAGCTTATAAACCCAGCTAGCTAGAGGCTACATGTAACAAAGCTTGTAAACCGAGCTAGCTAGAGGCTACATGTAACAAAGCATTTAAACCCAGCTAGCTAGAGGCTACATGTAACAAAGCTTATAAACCCAGCTAGCGAGAGGCTACATGTAACAAAGCTTATAAACCCAGCTAGCTAGAGGCTACATGTAACAAAGCTTGTAAACCGAGCTAGCTAGAGGCTACACGTAACAAAGCTTGTAAACCAAGCTAGCTAGAGGCTACATGTAACAAAGCTTATAAACCCAGCTAGCTAGAGGCTACATGTAACAAAGCTTATAAACCCAGCTAGCTAGAGGCTACATGTAAACTCTTGTATCGGTTACAGAGTCCAACATTGGGCAACAAATGGTTTTATACCGTATACAAATCCAAATACCAAGTCCTGAGATGTTAACGCAGCGCTGCAGTGAAAAGACAACTCAGTGCTGTGTTTTACACTGAAGCGTAACGATCGGGTTCCGGAGGAGTTTTGAAATGAGCTGCGACCGCAGGCTTTGTATCCAGGAAACTGGACATGCTTGTCATCAAAGAAACAGATCAGGAGATTGTCATGATTAACACAAAAAAAAAAAACACACACAACGCTGCTTATTCACCAGAACCAAGACGCCTTAGGAGGCGCTAACAGCCCAGAAGCCTCAGAACACCAAAACGGTCTGATCCGCGACGCTGAAGGTCCTCCCAGCTACTCGGACATTCCCACATAGCAGCTTTGTTGAGAACGGCGCCACTGATAAGAGGCGGAGTCAGTGAGCTTGTTTACTGTGGGTCCAACGTACCGCAAAGGACCACCTCTGATCAAGCTGTTAATGTTTGACTGCTACAGTTCCTGACAAGCCCCTCCCTTTCCTCAGTCGCTTGCAATACTACGGGAAGGAACAAACAGACACACACACACACACACACACACACACCTGATTATCGTGGTGTCGCAGCAGATCAATCATTTATCCCTCTGTGTTTTTAATTGTGTGTCTCGGGAGGCTCACCTCTTTGGTGTCCTCTGTGTCGCTGTCTGTGTCTGCAGAAATGAAAAACAAAAGAACAGTCAGCAAATCAGTCGTCCGTAGCTCACCCGCAGTGACAACGTTCACACGGAGCCTTCTACCTGCACAAAGGTCAACCAAGACATTCAGAACATTCATTCAAGTCATGACTAAGACGGAGAAAACGACACGCACGAACACAAAGAGGACGGAAAACTGGTCGAGCCGACTCTGCCTGAACGACTGGTCGGGAAGGAAAGACGGAAACAGGAGCGCTGTTAGCTAAACGCATCAAGCAGCTAATGAACTACATCAAGAGAGCCAGTATGCAAATGAGATCTTCCTTTGAAGGACTCAAAGTACTTTCATCGCTCCGTTTAGGATCACGTTTCACCTGGAATCCACAGGAGGAGCACGTTGGGTTTCCCTTCTCTAAAAGTACAACTTCCACCAGTACTGGGTAGTACTAGTACCAGCACGTCGCTTAGTGTTCAGTAACCGAGAACTTTCCTTTAATTGTCCCCTCAGGGGGACGTTCGGTTTCCCCCGCGTCCTCATGGACGGAGCAGCGAGACATCCGTGATGGACGCCCGGTCCCGTCTGAGCCAAACACACCGAAGCCGAGAAGCCGTTCAGGCAGATTGAACTTGGATACGAGCGTCTTTCACCGTCCTGATGATGGGCGGAGCTTCCTCACCGGCGCTAGCCAGCCGCTGACTGCCACCACCAGCGTGTGATCCAGTACAACAAGTACGCGTTGTACATGAACGTGTTCTGTGTCCTGATTGGCTAAGGGACTGTACTGTGCCACTGTCAATCAATCTCCTTGTGTCTCCTGTACATTACAGAATGCTCAACTAGCCAAATTGACATCAGCAGTGTGACTGAAGTAGAGTACTGTATATTGTACTGTACTGTATACTGTACTGTACAGTATTTGCAAGACCCACAATGCCGACGAAACGTTCTGCACCGACAAAGGCACCTGTGGCCGCATCCGAAAGGCAGAGGAAGACGCTAACCATCCACAAAAAGTTGTACTTCTGGACATGCTAAAGGAAGGTAAACGTTACGCGGCTGTAGGGCTCCATACGAAATAAACAAGTCTTCGGTTCGTTACATAAAAAAGGAGGAAGATGACATCAGGACGACAGCAGCAATATGTTTTATCAAGGAAGCAACAAGAACACCGTAAGGACGGAGTCTGCTTTAGCTTTGTGGATCAGTGACTGCAGGAAATAGAACGTTACGCTGGACCAACATCATCCGGACAAAAGCTTCAAAGCGGCACAGCGGAGCGGCGCAAGGACGAAGAGGAGGAACTGTGAAACACGCGCGAGTCGCTATTAAGCATTTCTCATGTGTTCAAGCTCGTAGGTTGATCATTAAAATTAAATTCAGTATTTCTAAAAGCTAGCATATTTATTAATAGGAAAAGGTTTACTGTACGTACTATATATTTATATTTCTCAAACAAATGTTTAGTTCTGAAAAGGTTTTGATCTTTGTTTTCATTCTATAATACTGAAACAACCTATTTAGATTAATGCCTGACTGTTAAACGTGTATAAAGTGTGTGGTGAGGGGGTTTACAGCCTTAAAACATTTATGTACATGTAAAATAATTTAAAAAAATAAAGATGACTACATTGCGGATTTCACTTATTGCGGGTTGTTTTTAGAACGTAACCCCCGCGGAAAATGAGGGACTATTGTACTTTTACTATACTATACTATACTTACTGTACTTTGTCCCTTAGAGCGCATCGAGTGAAAGCAGTTTCTACATGTGCTCCCAGATCTTTGATCAACTTCCTCTTTTGAAGCGACGCTGGTGTTACAAAGTATTTCATTTTATACATACACACATTATTACATTGGTGTGTGCACGTGTGTGCACGTGTGTGCTGTCTCACCGCAGCCTGAAGACACGGGGGAGATCTGTAGCGGGTACGAGTGGGAGGAGCTAACAGTCTGATCGTCGTTCTCGGATTTGACTTCGATTGTCTGACAGACGAATGGCAGCTGCTCGCTGGAGATCACATGGTCTTCTGCAGAACTGTGGACGGCTGCGATTGGACAGACGGGACACGTTGGTCCGGGTGACAGAAGCGCGCTGCTGGTGTGGACACGGGCCACCGGGATACCTGAGACATGGTCCATCACCGTCCACTCGACCGCTTCCTGCTTGATGGCGTCCTGCTGGGTGAAGTCAGCGTCTGGAGTCCCGTCTGGAGGCGGAGACGCCACCTAATGGGGGAGAAGAGAAGTACGGTGGATCAATACAGCCAATGGTGGATGCAGCGCTACTCACGCTTCAGCCGTACACGCCCCAAATGTCTCCCGCCATCAGCGTGACCCGCCTCATGTTCCACGGAGCCAATGAGAACGCCGGGATCCAGTCACGGAGAGCCGCTTGACATTCATTCATTCATTCATTCCGTCACCGGGTCGCGGGCCAAGCTGGAGCCAATCCCAGCAGTCAATGGGCGAGAGGCGGGGCTACACCCTGGACAAGCCGCCAGTTCATCGCAGGGCAGCCGTTTAACAACAGAACCCTAATCTGAGAGCGACAACGCTCCAGAAGTACGGAACCAGTCAGGAAACAACGACCGGAGACAGAGACCAAATACTACTCTACAATATACTACACTATACTACAATACACTACACTACAATACACTACTCTACTCTACAATATACTACAATACACTACTCTACAATATACTACACTACAATATACTACAATACACTACTCTACAATATACTACACTACAATATACTACTCTACACTACAATATACTATAATACACTACAATATGCTATAATACGCTACACTACAATATACTATACTACAATATACTACTCTACACTACAATATACTATAATACACTACAATATACTACTCTACACTACAATATGCTATAATACACTACACTACAATATACTATACTACAATATACTACTCTACACTACAATATGCTATAATACACTACACTATACTATAATACACTACTCTACAATATACTACACTATACTATAATACACTACACTATAATACACTACTCTACTCTACAATATACTACAATACACTACTCTACAATATACTACTCTACTCTACAATATACTACTCTACTCTACAATATACTACACTACAATATACTACTCTACACTACTCTACTATACAATACACTACTCTATACTATACTATACTACACTACGGTACACTACGCTACGCTACACTACACTATACTATAATACACTACACTACAATACACTACTCTATACTATAATACACTACATTATACTACTCTACACTACGCTACATTACACACTACACTACTCTACACTACACACTATATTACACTACACCGGTACACTACAATATACTACTCGACTCTACTCGACTCTACTCTACTCTACACTACGCTACATTATACTACTCTACGGTCAATTAGCAGGTACATTCTGCTCCTTCAACTCCACACCAGCAGGAGGTGCTAGTTTGTACTTAGTGGTCACAAAGAGGAACCAGGAGACCTGGGACTGCAGGTGTGGAACCGAACGTGTATCCGCACCGCTCGGGTGGTTCTGCTGATCAATAACGGCGGACTGCACTGCGAGAACGACGGCAAAAGATCCATGAGCCGATGACGGACCTTCGGCCTCGAGACAGACGGGTACTTTGATCCTCGGCAGGAAATGAGTCGTTTTTTATAGCGGCTCAGACGATCATATATATATATATATGGTACTGAAGCGAAACAATTAAAACCGTGACACATGAATGATCAAGAAAAATTCCAGTGCTCAGGAATGATTGCAAATTAAATCCTATAGCACTTATAAAACTGTATAAAGTACGTCGTAAAAAGCAAATACCCTCAAATATGAGACAGCAGTGTGATAAAAGGACCAATGAAACTGCCGGTTTGATCGCAGCCGGCAGGAAGCGTCCCGTTCAGCTCGGTGAGGACTGGACCCGCAGCCACCTGCTGAACAAACACCTGCCCCCCCCCCCCCCCCCCCCCCCCATGTCTGACAGAAGGGGCCTTAAAACCGTGTGTTCTGGAGCATCTCAGCCATGTGGATCCAAAACGGTGCCGTTTCCTGTTAGCTAGTCCCAAAATATTCCTGAGCTCCTGATATTCACGTTCCTCTAATCAAGTCACACACAGTAGCCAGGATTCTTTAAAGGACACACATCTCAGTGGCCCACCAGGACCAGGACCAGGACCAGGACCAGGACCTGCGAGACGAGGTCCGGCGGTCTCTCCGACCCGCCCGGACAATCCGGTCTCATCGCTCTGACTGCTGCTCTCATTCTCAACGTTAGGAAGGAGAGACCTTTTAAAGTCAAAATGAACATTTCTAAAACAAAATAGTCAAAGAAAGGAAATCATATTTAAGTATTTGCATATATTTTATAATACACAGAACTAATGAGCCTAATGTTTCTGCAAGAGGACAAATTTACTGTATAAAGCGCGTTTAAATAAACGAAGCTTAACCAAAGTGCTTTACAACTGAAAAACACATAAAACGTGACGGTATAAAAAGAGAAAACGAAAGAAAACGCACAATAAGCACAAACTAACCGCCAGGGAGAAGATCTAAACATCTCTGCCTGAAGTCACTAAATATTTCAAATACAGCAGTACCTTGACATACGAGTATAATTCGTTCCTGGGCCGAGCTCGTAACTCAAAGTACTTCTGCGACGCAAGTAGCCGAGAAAAGTAACCGCAAGGTAAAAGCTTCAAGACGCTGCGTGTGCTCAGCATTCACACGATGACCTCGTGTGAATGCGGCGGAGGTCAGAGGTTAGTACCTCTTTACTGCCTTTGGGCCGTCCCTCCCGGTCCATCTTCTTCTTCCCTAAACACACCAAGACAAAAAAGACACACCTTTCAGAAAGAGAGACGTGCGCCGTTCTGAAACACCAGCGAGGGGAGCGTCCGCACAATAAAACACGAAACCGATCGATCAATAAGCGACCAGAAACCGGCCCCACCTTTCCTCAGGCTTCTCTCCGAGGAGGAGAGCATCTTGTAAACTCTGAACGCGTGAGTCCCCTTCTTGATGCTCTTGTCCTTCACCTCCTCGATGTCTGGAAGGCTGTTCATGGCACAGCGGAAGTTCGCCTTCCAGGTCTTGGGATCCGGCCGGTCGACGCCTGGCTGGAATTTACCTGCACAAACAGGAAGCCACGCGAGACGCAGCGAACGGCCCGTTAGTACGAGCTGCACCGTAAACTAGGGATGTCACTTATTGTCAGTTATTGTCAGTTATTGTCATTTATTGTTATTTTGCATCAATGGAGTAATTTATCTTTATTTTATTTGTATTGTTAAATGTTGATGATTTATGTACGAAGGACTTTCAACGGAAACAAGACCGCAAGGGCTTTTTAGAAATGCTCCTCTTAGACAGGATGTTTGACTGTACTTGTACTGTAATACATGCTACTGTTTGACTGTACTTGTACTGTAATACATGCTACTGTTTGACTGTACTTGTACTTTAATACATGCTACTGTGTGACTGTACTTGTACTGTAATACATGCTACTGTGTGACTGTACTTGTACTGTAATACATGCTACTGTTTGACTGTACTTGTACTGTAATACATGCTACTGTGTGACTGTACTTGTACTTTAATACATGCTACTGTGTGACTGTACTTGTACTGTAATACATGCTACTGTGTGACTGTACTTGTACTTTAATACATGCTACTGTGTGACTGTACTTGTACTGTAATACATGCTACTGTGTGACTGTACTTGTACTTTAATACATGCTACTGTGTGACTGTACTTGTACTGTAATACATGCTACTGTGTGACTGTACTTGTACTTTAATACATGCTACTGTGTGACTGTACTTGTACTGTAATACATGCTACTGTGTGACTGTACTTGTACTGTAATACATGCTACTGTGTGACTGTACTTGTACTGTAATACATGCTACTGTTTGACTGTACTTGTACTGTAATACATGCTACTGTGTGACTGTACTTGTACTTTAATACATGCTACTGTGTGACTGTACTTGTACTGTAATACATGCTACTGTTTGACTGTACTTGTACTGTAATACATGCTACTGTTTGACTGTACTTGTACTGTAATACATGCTACTGTGTGACTGTACTTGTACTTTAATACATGCTACTGTGTGACAGTACTTGTACTGTAATACATGCTACTGTTTGACTGTACGTGTACTGTAATACATGCTACTGTTTGACTGTACTTGTACTGTAATACATGCTACTGTGTGACTGTACTTGTACTGTAATACACGCTACTGTACTTGTATTGTAACATTCTATCTAATATATTCATCATCATGACTCATCATTTATACGACGGCTCTTATGTCATGTTCAGCAAAAATAACTGAACGGAATATAAAAGTACTTTGGACTTCTAACTTTAATGCTAATTATTTTGGGTACGTTCGACGCAGCAGCAGGTGAGCGGCGTGAAGCGTGAAGCCAGCGAGAGGAGAACCGTTGCGGTGCGTTACCAGTGTGGATGGCCCATCTCATGAAGAGCGGCGCGTCTTTCTCCAGGTCCCAGCCGTGGCGAGCGGCGTGCATCCACGGGATCTGGAAGAGCCGCTTCTCCTGAACACAGTCGCATCTTAGGGCGCTTAAACCACCGTGAAACTACGAACGGAACTGTTGTTGAAACACACCGATGAATACTTTCATTACAGCTCTATGAACGTCTGTGACAAACAGATGGATGAAGAATGCATTGATTTATAATCCGACCAGATTATCCAGAGAGCTCTTATCTCTCTAACGCGTTTGTGCCGTAATCCGTCCAAAGGTCACCTTCAGCAGCAGAAACAGAACGATCGTCAACGAGACTCTCAGAATGCAATTTAGCAATCGCCCAAGGTCTAGTCTCCTAATCTCAGTCCCAGGCCGACAGATTATCACTCGTACATCAAACTGTGCTAGATGTTCATCTGGGGGGGCGTCCAGGTCCACGAGTCCGTCCAACGGAGTCTCACAATCCAGACGGAAAAGTTTACAAGTCACGTTTTCACAGAGAAAGTGATGATGGAGATAAAGGCATTCCATCCGTCCGTCCGTCCATCCGTCCGTCCGTCCATCCATCCGTCCATCCATCCATCTGTCCGTCCATCCGCCCGTCCGTCCATCCATCCGTCCATCCATCCATCTGTCCGTCCATCCGTCCGTCCGTCCGTCCGTCCGTCCGTCCATCCATCCGTCCATCCATCCATCCGTCCGTCCATCCGTCCATCCGTCCGTCCGTCCATCCGTCCGTCCATCCGTCCGTCCGTCCGTCCGTCCATCCATCCATCCGCCCGTCCATCCATCCATCCGTCCGTCCATCCATCCATCCATCCATCCATCTGTCCATCTGTCCGTCCGTCCGTCCATCCGTCCATTCATCCGTCCGTCCATCCGTCCGTCCGTCCGTCCATCCGTCCGTCCATCCATCCATCCATCCATCCATCTGTCCATCTGTCCGTCCGTCCGTCCATCCGTCCATTCATCCGTCCATCCATCCATCCGTCCGTCCGTCCATCCGTCCATCCGTCCGTCCATCCATCCATCCATCCATCCATCTGTCCATCTGTCCGTCCGTCCGTCCATCCGTCCATTCATCCGTCCGTCCATCCGTCCGTCCGTCCATCCATCCATCCATCCATCCATCTGTCCGTCCATCCGTCCATCCGTCCATCCGTCCGTCCGTCCATCCGTCCGTCCGTCCATCCATCCATCCGCCCGTCCATCCATCCATCCGTCCGTCCGTCCGTCCGTCCGTCCGTCCGTCCGTCCATCCGTCCGTCCGTCCATCCATCCGTCCATCCATCCATCTGTCCGTCCATCCGTCCGTCCGTCCATCCGTCCGTCCGTCCGTCCATCCATCCATCCGTCCATCCATCCATCTGTCCGTCCATCCGTCCATCCGTCCATCCGTCCGTCCATCCATCCGTCCGTCCGTCCATCCATCCATCCGCCCGTCCGTCCATCCGTCCGTGCACTCACCTGGTTAACCCACTTGAGCCCCGGGATCTGGCAGGAATTGATCTGCTCCTCCAGCCACGGCCTCATCCTCATTCTCTCCACCGGCATTTTGTGACGCGTCGTTTCCGCTGCCAATCAGAATAAGGAATCGCTGCAGGTCAGTAAAGGTGCAGAACTCAAGACACGGTTCATCCGACGGGCCTGCGGCTGGAAGAGTTCATCGTTTCACTTCACAAGTACGGTAGTCCCTCGATGTAATGCGGTTCATCTTCCGCGACTTCGCTGAGCTTAATGCAATTTTTCAGATTTTATTTTTTGCACTTGAAACGGTGCAAGGACGAAGGGGCGGTCGGAGGAACCGTGAAATACACGAGAGTTGCTATTAATAACTTCTCATGTGTTCAACCTCGTAGGTTGATCATTAAAATTAAATTTGTTATTTCTAAAAGCTATAATATTTATTTGTTAAATGTTTGTTTTATAGCGCTCTTATTCTGTGTAAATAGAGGCTTTTATTTTGTAGGAGCATAAACGTCACGTCCCTTTTGGGTTTTGTTTCTTCCTGTTGATACATGTAGCCGCTGCCGTTCCGCTGTGCTAAGCTATCCAATAAAGCAGCATGAGAGGCTAAAGACAGCACGAGTAGAATATTTGTCCTTCTGCACTCCAAGCGGCTCTTTCCTCGACCTGCACGCCTTAACACTATTAACAGGAAAACGTTTACTGTACGTACTATATATTTATATTTAGTTCTGAAAAGGTTTTGATCTTTGGTTTCATTCTATAATACTGAAACAATCTATTTAGATTAATGCCTGACTGTTAAACGTGTATAAAGTGTGTGGTGAGGGGTTTAACAGCCTTAAAACATTTATGTACGTGTATAATAATTGAAAATGAGGGACGACTGTCGTGGAATAATCAGAATGTGGAACAGCAAGGATTAAACCTGCACAGCCCGGCCGCCCCTCGTCTGACTCTGATCAAGGTTATTAAAGTGCCGCTGAAAGCAGCCAAACATCCGGCCACGATGGCTGCAGCCTGCCGAGATGAAGGTTTACGAACGCCTGCATGGACACCTGAACACAACGAAAACGAGGCCGACGCGTTGGAAGCGTGAATAGTTCATTGTGTCGTTCACCCAGGCTGGAACAGGGACGCTCCGGGGCTGATCCGTCCAGCATCGGGAAATAATCCCGTCGTCGACGAGGACGCTGAGGAGTCGGATTCGTCTCATTCATGAGACGTTCCAGAAAGGAAAGTCTCATTAAACCCAATCCCAGATCGCTCTAGAAGCTAACCGCTGACCGTAGAAGCTAACCGCGTCACACTGAATGTTTTGGGGCTGCAGTAGTGAGTAAAAGTACAACAGTATTTTATACTTTGGGTACTTTGGGGAAACGCTTGTAATATCCGTCGTTATCTCAGATGTTACTTCAAATAGCCAGAAAGCATAACGAAGGGAGTTTAAATATTTTTGCTTCCAAATTCAAACATTAGAAGGAGAACACTAATGACGAAAAAAAAATCACTTCTCCCATGTTCCGTCACAAGGGGGGGAGGGGGGGGGCACCAGGGGGGGGGGGGCACCAGATGAGAAAGAGAACAGAGCGGATAAAGTTTATTTCTGGTGGTAATGTTCCGGTTGCCATGGTAGCGTGCAGCTGCGTGCCTGCCCCGCTATGAATTTAGTTTCGGTTTCCTCTTCAGAGGCGTCTCTGACAGAGACAGAAATGAGGGACGCTGTCCTGCAGCATCTGTTTGAGACAGAAATGAGGGACGCTGTCCTGCAGCATCTGTTTGAGACAGAAATGAGGGACGCTGTCCTGCAGCATCTGTTTGAGACAGAAATGAGGGACGCTGTCCTGCAGCATCTGTTTGAGACAGAAATGAGGGACGCTGTCCTGCAGCATCTGTTTGAGACAGAAATGAGGGACGCTGTCCTGCAGCATCTGTTTGAGACAGGAATGAGGGACGCTGTCCTGCAGCATCTGTTTGAGACAGAAATGAGGGACGCTGTCCTGCAGCATGTTTGAGACAGAAATGAGGGACGATGTCCTGCAGCCTCTGTTTGAGACAGAAATGAGGGACGCTGTCCTGCAGCATCTGTTTGAGACAGAAATGAGGGACGCTGTCCTGCAGCATCTGTTTGAGACAGAAAGGAGGGACGCTGTCCTGCAGCATCTGTTTGAGACAGAAATGAGGGACGCTGTCCTGCAGCATCTGTTTGAGACAGAAATGAGGGACGCTGTCCTGCAGCATCTGTTTGAGACAGAAATGAGGGACGCTGTCCTGCAGCATCTGTTTGAGACAGAAATGAGGGACGCTGTCCTGCAGCATCTGTTTGAGACAGAAATGAGGGACGCTGTCCTGCAGCATCTGTTTGAGACAGAAATGAGGGACGCTGTCCTGCAGCATCTGTTTGAGACAGAAATGAGGGACGCTGTCCTGTAATGTTGACATAACGCACAATAAACCATGAAGTTCTCTGATTTACGAACGCCTGCATGGACGCCTGAACACAACGAAAACTAGTCAGTCTCTTCACGGAACTAGTTTAACGACGATACAGCCCTAGAGAGAAGAACGGTGATACATGTTAATCTGAACAGACCGTTCTGTTAATCTGAACACAGACCGGTCTGTTAATCTGAACACAGACCGTTCTGTTAATCTGAACACAGACCGGTCTGTTAATCTGAACACAGACCGGTCTGTTAATCTGAACACAGACCGTTCTGTTAATCTGAACAGACCGTTCTGTTAATCTGAACACAGACCGTTCTGTTAATCTGAACACAGACCGTTCTGTTAATCTGAACACAGACCGTTCTGTTAATCTGAACACAGACCGTTCTGTTAATCTGAACACAGACCGTTCTGTTAATCTGAACACAGACCGTTCTGTTAATCTGAACAGAGACCGTTCTGTTAATCTGAACACAGACCGTTCTGTTAATCTGAACACAGACCGTTCTGTTAATCTGAACACAGACCGTTCTGTTAATCTGAACACAGACCGTTCTGTTAATCTGAACACAGACCGTTCTGTTAATCTGGACACAGACCGTTCTGTTAATCTGAACACAGACCGTTCTGTTAATCTGAACACAGACCGTTCTGTTAATCTGAACACAGACCGTTCTGTTAATCTGGACACAGACCGTTCTGTTAATCTGAACACAGACCGTTCTGTTAATCTAAACAGACCGTTCTGTTAATCTGAACACAGACCGGTCTGTTAATCTGAACAGAGACCGTTCTGTTAATCTGAACACAGACCGGTCTGTTAATCTGAACACAGACCGGTCTCTGTTAATCTGAACACAGACCGTTCTGTTAATCTGAACACAGACCGTTCTGTTAATCTGAACAGAGACCGTTCTGTTAATCTGAACACAGACCGTTCTGTTAATCTGAACACAGACCGTTCTGTTAATCTGAACACAGACCGTTCTGTTAATCTGAACACAGACCGTTCTGTTAATCTGAACACAGACCGTTCTGTTAATCTGGACACAGACCGTTCTGTTAATCTGAACACAGACCGTTCTGTTAATCTGAACACAGACCGTTCTGTTAATCTGAACAGAGACCGTTCTGTTAATCTGAACACAGACCGGTCTGTTAATCTGAACACAGACCGTTCTGTTAATCTGAACACAGACCGGTCTCTGTTAATCTGAACACAGACCGTTCTGTTAATCTGAACAGACCGTTCTGTTAATCTGAACAGACCAGGTTAATAGCATTACATCTCTCTGCGTGACGTCATGCTGAGTGTTGGGACAGAAGTTTGATTTAGCAACAGGGGTCAAGTCAGGTCAGCAGCGCCGTGTTCGCCTTCCAGAGTCAAAAGCGAAAACAAACTAAACTGCAGTATTACTTTCACTTACACGGAGCAGGAAAACTGCAGTATTACTTTCACTTACACGGAGCGCTGGAGGTCCGTCACGTCGCCACGCAGGAAGCCAGCGAGCAGTCGGCGTCACTCCACGGCGTTAAAACGCGGAAGTAACGCGCTCCCTGTTCCGTTCCGGACGGACGGCCCGCGGCGTCGCGAGCCCGCGAGCCCGCGCTGGGCGCGCTGGACGCGCGGGTCAGAGGTTTTACGTGAAAAGTGCGGTTTTCCTTATTTTCTGTTTCTGAATCCGGACCGAAAGCAAAACAACGACTGACTCGGGAAGTGAGGCTCGAGCTGGAAATCCCCCTTCCTCCTCCTCCTCTTCCTCCTCCTCCTCTTCCTCCTCCTCGCGCGCGCGCGCTCGCTTTGGGCCGAGCTCGAGCTGCGTCGCGGAAGTTTGTTGGCCGCGTGCGCGTTCTCCAGTAAAACCCCGAAACGAAGAGGTCTCACTCTCGTCTCTATTTCACGGCACGGTCCGCTGCTCCTGTTTAACGCTACATGCTTCTCGACACTGTTTTCATCTGGTCACTAAAGTCAATACAATGTTATTTTCCTTTAACTAAAATTACATTTATTTAGTATTTATATTTATGTATTCCTGTAGTATTGTTGTAAATACCTGGTCCCGTCTCTCATCGACATCAGCTCCAAACATTACTTGGTATTTATCAGATCCATATTCTTCGAACAACATTTAGGAAAAATGCATAAAAAAGAAAACGTAAACGTACGCGACTTGATCCCACTAAATGCGTGTTTGTTTGTCTTCTCTTTGGCTGGCGTCTCGTCCGGGGTGTGCCTCATCTCTCGCCCCGTAGTCAGCTGGGACAGGCTCAGCGACGAGAAAAGACTCGAATGGTTAGTTTCTTAACTATAGACGATCTTTGAAGTGGGTTTCGTTTTCACTTCCTTGAGGCCGTTCGCCCCCCCCCCCCCCCCCTGTGCTAGTGACGGGAACTATGGTTCTTTTTACTGAATCGGCTGCAGGACAGCGTCCCTCAGATCGGTCAGAACCCCCCCACACACACACACACACACATAGTATATTTGTGTGTACATTACTGCATGTACGTGTGAAACGTTATTCTCTAACGACAACAAGGGACGCGAATAATCTGAGTCATGAAAGTTTTATTTTAGATTTCTCATCTACGTTGAGAAATGAGAAAAATGTAGTAAAAATGAAGGTTAATCATCCGGATTCTCGCTTGTTTCCTGCACTGAACCAGCAAAACCAGTAAAAGGTTACTGCAGTATCCACATTCAGATCATGTACACGTTACTGCAGTATCCACATTCAGATCATATACACGTTACTGCAGTATCCACATTCAGATCATGTACACGTTACTGCAGTATCCACATTCAGATCATATACACGTTACTGCAGTATCCACATTCAGATCATATACACGTTACTGCAGTATCCACATTCAGATCATGTACACGTTACTGCAGTATCCACATTCAGATCATATACACGTTACTGCAGTATCCACATTCAGATCATGTACACGTTACTGCAGTATCCACATTCAGAGCATATACACGTTACTGCAGTATCCACATTCAGATCATGTACACGTTACTGCAGTATCCACATTCAGATCATGTACACGTTACTGCAGTATCCACATTCAGAGCATATACACGTTACTGCAGTATCCACATTCAGATCATGTACACGTTACTGCAGTATCCACATTCAGATCATGTACACGTTACTGCAGTATCCACATTCAGAGCATATACACGTTACTGCAGTATCCACATTCAGATCATGTACACGTTACTGCAGTATCCACATTCAGATCATGTACACGTTACTGCAGTATCCACATTCAGAGCATATACACGTTACTGCAGTATCCACATTCAGATCATGTACACGTTACTGCAGTATCCACATTCAGAGCATATACACGTTACTGCAGTATCCACATTCAGATCATATACACGTTACTGCAGTATCCACATTCAGATCATGTACACGTTACTGCAGTATCCACATTCAGATCATATACACGTTACTGCAGTATCCACATTCAGATCATGTACACGTTACTGCAGTATCCACATTCAGATCATATACACGTTACTGCAGTATCCACATTCAGATCATGTACACGTTACTGCAGTATCCACATTCAGAGCATATACACGTTACTGCAGTATCCACATTCAGAGCATGTACACGTTACTGCAGTATCCACATTCAGATCATGTACACGTTACTGCAGTATCCACATTCAGAGCATGTACACGTTACTGCAGTATCCACATTCAGATCATGTACACGTTACTGCAGTATCCACATTCAGATCATATACACGTTACTGCAGTATCCACATTCAGATCATGTACACGTTACTGCAGTATCCACATTCAGATCATATACACATTACTGGAGTATCCACATTCAGAGCATATACACGTTACTGCAGTATCCACATTCAGAGCATGTACACGTTACTGCAGTATCCACATTCAGATCATATACACATTACTGGAGTATCCACATTCAGATCATGTACACGTTACTGGAGTATCCACATTCAGATCATATACACATTACTGGAGTATCCACATATATGTACACGTCGATGCATGATACGCACAGACACATCTTCCTGCAGGATACTCATATTGTTGAGTAGTTCCGCTATGATCGCCCCCCCCCCCCCGTCTTTAGAGAATAAAGGAACAGAAACAAGGATGTTTGAAAAACACGTTTGCTGCACCGAGTCGTAACGGATCTGAACCATCTGGACCGAAAGAGATAGAGCAGACAGTTTGGTTATCACCGACACGCACACGCACACGCACACACACACGCACGCACGCACGCACACGCACGCACACACACGCACGCACACACACGCACACGCACACGCACACGCACACGCACACACACACACACGCACCACTGCGACTGATTCTGATCAGGCTAAAACAAAGGAGGCGTTCAGAGAAGGCTAAACACTTTTTATTGATTTGTCCCTCGGAGGGCAATTTGGTTTACAGCAGTTACACTTTCTAACTGTAAGCTGCTGCCGGTTGCGCACGCGCCCACGTGCCTTGCCTAAGGACACAACGACAGTCCACACACGTACCTGAGCCGGGGATCGAACCACCAACCCCTCGGTCACAGGACGACCCTCTCACCCACTGCGCCACCATCGCCCCGAGACGACATCTGTGCGTTATCGTTTTGTAACGTGACGTGTGACAGAAATGAAAGAGGCCTCTCCAATCCAAAACGGCGCCGGCTTGTCTGCCCACCCAGAAGCCACGGAGAATCTGTGCTCGCCGCTTCTTTGAGCACGTCTGAGGTTGAACTAAGTTCCTGGAACAGTAAAGAAAATGTGTACTAATGACCTCCATAGTGCTGCTATTCTTTGATTGACTGATGGCAAAGTGATCAATCAGAAACATAAACTAAACAGGCATGTAAAATATAAAAGCCAACAATGGAAAGCTCATCCTCTGGACACAAACGTGCTGCCATAGGACAACGATGTACACAAACAATGTACACAATGTACACAAACAATGTTTTTATTTTTTAGTCATGAATTATACACGATTGTTTTGTATTTACCTTTACTACCACAAAATAAAGATCTCTAGTTCTGCCATCACATTTAAATCTCTATTAATGATGTGTTGGGCACAGAAACAAAATCATTTTAGAGACGGTGACAGACGGCCATGTTGGATGCAGCCAGCTAGCATCACGTCGGATGCAGCCAGCTAGCATCACGTTGGATGCAGCCAGCGAGCATCACGCCGGATGCAGCCAGCTAGCATCACGTTGGATGCAGCCAGCTAGCATCACGTTGGATGCAGCCAGCTAGCATCACGTTGGATGCAGCCAGCGAGCATCACGCCGGATGCAGCCAGCGAGCATCACGCCGGATGCAGCCAGCGAGCATCACGCCGGATGCAGCCAGCCAGCATCACGTCGGATGCAGCCAGCTAGCATCACGTCGGATGCAGCCAGCGAGCATCACGTCGGATGCAGCCAGCGAGCATCACGTCGGACGCAGCCAGCTAGCATCACGTTGGATGCAGCCAGCGAGCATCACGCCGGATGCAGCCAGCGAGCATCACGCCGGATGCAGCCAGCCAGCATCACGTCGGATGCAGCCAGCTAGCATCACGTCGGATGCAGCCAGCGAGCATCACGTCGGATGCAGCCAGCGAGCATCACGCCGGATGCAGCCAGCGAGCATCACGCCGGATGCAGCCAGCCAGCATCACGTCGGATGCAGCCAGCTAGCATCACGTCGGATGCAGCCAGCGAGCATCACGTCGGATGCAGCCAGCGAGCATCACGTCGGACGCAGCCAGCTAGCATCACGTTGGATGCAGCCAGCTAGCATCACGCCGGATGCAGCCAGCTAGCATCACGTCGGATGCCGCCGCCGTATCACTGAAACACCCCACACACGCATCAAGAAACAATTTTAACAGTGAAAACCTCCTAGAAAGCTGCTCAGGCTGAACGCAACCCTCTCGATGCCCCCCCCCCCCAATCATCAACCCGATGCTCCCCCCCCTAAACATCAACCCGATGCCCCCCCCCCCCGAACATCAACCCGATGCCCCCCCCCCCCCCCCCCGAACATCAACCCGATGCTCCCCCCCCCCAAACATCAACAACTTCTCCCGTCATCTTTCCCCCCCAACAAAGGCAACAATGAATTTTCTCATTTTCTCACAGGTACAAAACGTAGTATTTCGTGCTCTAGACAGGAAAGTAGAAGTCTTTGGTCAGCATGGAGACGATGCACGGGATCTGCCTCTTGCCACCGAATCCAGGGAGGTTGGTGGAGGACTCAAAGTGTAGCGCCACCTTGCGGTTGACTCGGGTCATGATCTGCACCAGTTCCAGCTGTTCCTTGTAATCTTCCAACATCTGGCACAAAGCCTGCATGAACCAGGAGCCGTTGGACGTGTTTCTCCACGAGTAGTAGCCTGCAAGGGGGTGTAACGTAACGGCACGACACGATGGATGACAAATAAATACAAAAATACAATGTCATGCAATGCATGATGGGAGGAGTTACCTGGAGCAGTGGAGTACGCATACAGAAAATCTGCCTCCACAGGAATCCTCTCTGAGGTTTGTGCGTCGACGCTGTCGGGCTCGATGCTCACCCCGTCGTCCAGCGCCGTACCGCGGCACGCCTGGGAGACGGGGGGGGCGGGGGGGGTCACAGTGAGCAGCCGCACGACGCTGGTCGATCGTGGACACTTATGCTCGAACCACGAACAACAAAAGTGTGGTCTAACGTCACTGGGCGTGTTTTTACAGAAGGGCGTGTTTTACAGAAGGGCGTGTTTTACAGAAGGGCGTGTTTTACAGAAGGGCGTGTTTTTACAGAAGGGCGTGTTTTACAGAGGGGCGTGTTTTACAGAAGGGCGTGTTTTGATTCTGATTCTTTCGGTGCTCCTCTATTCATCTTCGGGGGGGGGGGGGGGGGGGGGCACGGGTGACGGCGGCTGTTTGGCGAGACGTGGCTACGAGTCACTGACCTGTATGAAGAACAGTTTGGGTTTGCCCAGCAGGCTCGGGCAGCGACCTCCCTTGAACCACCGAGTCAGGTTCTCGAACTTCTCTGGGCCGTCAGTTCCATATATCAGCCCCTCGTCGCCATGACTCAGCAACACGCAGGCAAACGATGCGCTGGCGCTGTGGTCCTCCGAGGAAACTGCAGACGGGCAGCGGGAGAGTTCGGTTATACAGTAGTCCCTCGATATAATGCGGTTCATTTTCTACGACTTCACTGCTTCGTGGAGTTTTTTAGTGCAATTTCAGATTTTATTTTTTGCACTTGAACGCGCCTTGAAACGGTGCAAGACGAAGGGGCGCGGTCAGAGGAACTGTGAAATACGCGCAAGTTGCTATTAATAACTTCTCATGGGTTCAACCTTGTAGGTTGATCATTAAAATTAAATTCGTTATTTCTAAAAGCTATCATGTTTATTTGTTAAGCGTTTGTTTAATAGCGCTCTTATTCTCTGTGTAAAAAGAGGCTTTTATTTTGTAGGAGCATAAACATCACGTCCCTTTTGGGTTTTGGTTCTTCCTGTTGATACATGTAGCCGCTGCCGTTCCGCTGTGCTAAGCTATCCAATAAAGCAGCATGAGAGGCTAAAGACAGCACGAGTAGAATATTTGTTCTTCTGCACTCCAAGCGGCTCTTTCCTCGACCTGCACGCCTTAACATTATTAACAGGAAAACGTTTACTGTACGTACTATATGTTTATATTTAGTTCTGAAAACAGGTTTTGATCTTTGGTTTCATTCTATAATACTGAAACAATCTATAAAGATTAATGCCTGACTGTTAAACGTGTATAAAGTGTGTGGTGAGGGGTTTTACAGCCTTAAAACATATATGTACATGTATAATAATTGTAAAAAAAATAAAAATTACTACATTGCGGATTTCACTTATTGCGGGTTGTTTTTGGAACGTAACCCCCGTGGAAAATGAGGGACGACTGTATTTCAGTTTGGTTCGAGTCGATGAGAAGGGCTGACCTTTCAGTCCGCTCGGACAGTGAGTTTAGTTTGAGCCAGAAACTACATTTGTGGGTTCAACGATTGGAGAATACAGACGGTGTCCGTCAGTGTACGGGATCATTCCAGAGTGTGTTCTGATTGGCTGATTGGGGCTCCTCCCCCCCCCATTTAAAGCTCTCATCGCTGGCGCTACCAGATACTCTGGATGCTTCCAGCCGTCTTCACGCCGATACCATTTGCTGAGTCATTGTTCACCATCGTTCAGATCCAGTTGTGTTTCATCTCCATGACAACAGGCGGGACAACGCTGCAGCCCAACCTTCAATCCCTCAGGCTGGGACTCCGTTTAAACCTCAATGGACTCCCTGAACGGACTCGAGAGCGCTTCGGGCCACCGGCACCAACAGACACAACTCAGCGCTGCAGACCAAATGTCTCTGCTGTCAGGGGCGTGGCTTCAGAGTAGGGGGGTGGTCCACACCCTGTCCAGGGGCGTGGCTTCAGAGCAGGGAGGTCCACACCCCGTCCAGGGGCGTGGCTTCAGAGCAGGGAGGTCCACACCCTGTCCAGGGGCGTGGCTTCAGAGCAGGGGGGTCCACACCCCGTCCATGGGCGTGGCTTCAGAGCAGGGGGGTCCACACCCCGTCCATGGGCGTGGCTTCAGAGCAGGGAGGTCCACATCCCGTCCATGGGCGTGGCTTCAGAGCAGGGGGGTCCACTCCCCGTCCATGGGCGTGGCTTCAGAGCAGGAGGGTCCACACCCCGTCCAGGGGCGTGGCTTCAGAGCAGGGGGGGTCCACTCCCCGTCCCCCAACGACTCTGGAACAGCTGAAGCCGTTTACAACTTTAAATCCTCCTCCTGCAGTGTCTTTGAACGAGGAACGACTCGTCTTCAGACTCGCTTTCCTTTCATTGCCTTCCGGTTTTATTGACGCTTTACATCGTGTCCTTGCTTTGGGGGGGGGGGGGGGGGTTGTTTTCCTAGAAAATCATTTTTATTACTAACTGTCGTTTACAAGCAGCGAGTTTCCCGTGGGGACGTGGTCGATATGAGCGCAGGACGAGGACGAGGACGAGGACGAGGACGGTGGAGCCGTCGGATCCCTTACCGCCCGACAGCAGCTCAGACATCTGAGCTCTGGTCTGGTCGTTGGCGAACCTGAGCTCGTAGCCCAGGTTGGTGAAGGTCTTCATCGCGTTGGCGGCGTCGACGTCCGTCCCATTACGAGGACTCATCCCTAGAGGGAGACAGAACGAGACCTTCAATCGACGTTCATGGGAAGAGTCGCACGCTGAGGGCGGAGCTTCAGCCGATCTTTATCAGTTACACACCTGAAGTAGAAAAACGTAAACGTGGACATTTACTGTACTTCAAACCCGCCGACTGTTAAAACACAAAGACAAGTCTCTAAACGCGCCGGAGCGACTCGCTACCCCCACCGACGACGCCGGAGCGACTCGCTACCCCCACCGACGACGCCGGTCCGACTCGCTACCCCCACCGACGACGTCGGTCCGACTCGCTACCCCCACCGACGACGCCGGAGCGACTCGCTACCCCCACCGACGACGCCGGAGCGACTCGCTACCCCCACCGACGACGCCGGTCCGACTCGCTACCCCCACCGACGACGCCGGAGCGACTCGCTACCCCCACCGACGACGCCGGAGCGACTCGCTACCCTCACCGACGACGCCGGAGCGACTCGCTGCCCCCACCGACGACGTCGGTCCGACTCGCTGCCCCCACCGACGATGCCGGAGCGACTCGCTACCCCCACCGACGACGCCGGAGCGACTCGCTACCCCCACCGACGACGCCGGTCCGACTCGCTACCCCCACCGACGACGCCGGAGCGACTCGCTACCCCCACCGACGACGCCGGAGCGACTCGCTACCCCCACCGACGACGTCGGTCCGACTCGCTACCCCCACCGACGACGCCGGAGCGACTCGCTACCCCCACCGACGACGCCGGAGCGACTCGGTTTTTCAGCAGGATGACGAGGAACTAGCGAGACCGACGTTCCTCTGAGCCCAACAGAGGGATGAAGGTGATTATTGATCGACTCCCACTGAACCTCACGTGCACGCTGGGCGGGGCCCGGCCTGTCCGTGCACTAGCGAATGGCTGAATGGGCGTGTTTACCTGTGCTCCGGTGGAAGTTCTTGTTGTTGATGATCACACAGGTTCCGATGCACGGGTAGTCCATCCTGTACCGGAACGGGTCCGACTCGGCTCTGCTGCTGCTGCCGTCGACGGCAGCGGCAGCTCTCTTTAACCCGTCCTTCTTCCTGGAGACACACACACACACACACACACACACACACACACACACACACACACACACACACACAGAGTCGACGTGAGACTGGAGGAACTCGTTAACATGTTCTGACACGCGTTGGTGTCGGACCTCGAGAGGCCCGTTTAGCCCGTCACACACACAAAGCTGACTAAACGCTGAAACAGCCGGAACACAACGAGTCATTATCCGATGGTAACGACCTGGTAAAGATCTTCAAAGCGTCCGGTGCGTCTTCCCCGCTCTGCACTTCAGTATCGCCAAGCGGCGCCGCCATCTTCCTCCGGATCTGAACACACAGAAGGCGACGGGAGTCGATTGTTAGCGTCTAAAAGGTGTTTTATTTTGAAAAACGACCGGATTTTCTCCAACGTAACAATCGCCTCTCGATACGTTGCTAAAAAAAACAGCTGTGAACTAGCGAAAATTAACACAAAGAAACAAAAGTCTTTGGAGAGCTTCTCCCGGTAACAGCGTTCCACATCCTCCATTCATCCTGGAACAACGTCCCACAAGCAACACGATCAACTCTATGTGGAGGCGTGTCCTGGATCATAAAGCACTCTTTATTGATCCACGATCTTACCCTGTTTCAGCTACTGTGCAGAGATCATTACAGCACCACCTTAAATCCACCTTAAAACAGGCAATGTGAATAATTCATAAAGTTGGCTTCATCCTTTGTTTATTCAATCCGACTTGTAAAAATGGGGTCAATATAACCTTAAAATCCGACAAATTCAAACAAATAAGAACATATTTAGCATTTCTTATTTTGGTGTAAGACTGTGGAATAACGTGTGTGAATATAAAACTATTCAAATATAACACAAAAGAACATATAAATATAGTAGAACGATGTAATGAGGGCAAAATCCAAATGTTTTGAGTCAAAATATTGATTTGTAGTTACATAATGTGTTTTTGCTACTGGATTGCAGGAGGGAATGTTATGTTTGTATAGGTGCGTCCTGATACGACGCACCTGCGAGGTGGGAGGGATTATCAAAAGATTATGATGAAATTAGCGAGAGAAATGATCCCTAACGCAGATTTATGAACACTATTTTAAGAGAAATGGCCTTCTGTATATAAATATATATATATTTGTAATATATATTCTATTACATTATACTATAATGTAATAGAGTTCGTCCACCAGTGACGTCACTTTCCTTAAAGAAGCGAAATGTTTGTTGTTCCCTGGTGAGAAGTAACCAACACGACATCTAAGACACTAAACCGGAAGCCGCGGCGGAGGCGTCTCAGAGTCGCCCGAACACAGGCGACGTTCTGCCGGAACAATTCTTCATTCTTCCGGCGCTAAACTTGAATGAGTTCATTCCAGGAAATAAACGGAGTCCCGGAGGCAAAGTCCCGAAACGAGCTTTAGCGCTTTATTCTTCTGTAACCTGATACATCTCCGTCAAAATAACGAGTAGACAATGATTAAAAATTAAAATAAACGTACCTCGTTGTGTAAAACTACGGTACCTCCGTCGGTTCGGGATGGGACGAGCAACACCGGCGCGTCAGCACCGCGTCCAGTGCGCATGCGCGAAACCCCGACTTGGTGCGTACCGCTTTAACAGAAACCCACGTGACCGATGCAGGAGTTGCGTCGTCCGGATGTGACGCGTCAAAAGGAAACAAAACGTATCGACTCGCTGCGGGTTCGTGGATGGAGATCACGTGTTTGGATTCCCGCTTTGCTCCATCCATGGATCGGAATGTGTGAATGAATCCATTTTAGTGTTATTTCATATTATTGAACACTTTGGTTAACAAAATCCCACATAAACATTTTAACTCTGAATTTTATTACATAAAACTTTGCTATAATTTACATTCCAACTCTTGAGCATTTACACAAACAAGCAACATGTGAACCTTCAAATGAACAAATTCACTCAGCAAACAGGAGGAGAAAATGATTTTATGCAAAGATGATCATAGTTTAAGAGACGAGCAATGGAATAAAGATTAAATATTATCTCACAGGCTGATGTTGGGTTCACAGCGTGCAAGTTCTTCCATCTGGTTCACCCGCAATGATTTTAGACCTCCAGCAGAGGGCGCTGTTGTGACCGACACTGTGTAATGCAGGGGCGTCAAGGTCAAATGGACGGAGGGCCAAATAAAAAATGTAGCTCCAAGCCGGGGGCCGGACTGATCGAATGCTCATTGATAAATGTTAAAATGGCCGCATATAGTCAAGCTGCTCCTTTAGATTGATGGACACTGGTCTATTCCCATGGCAACGGTGTTTCTGCTCAGGCTCACGTTTAAAGAGTTGCTTTTATTCTGGGCAAACTTCATCACAAACTTTAAGCATTCAGTCTTTGATGAAATCCCCGTCTGTAAATGGCCGGGCTGATTTAGCGATCTCTTCTGCCAGAATAAAACTGGCCTTAACGACAGCCTGCTTTGTGATTTGGCTTTTCTGAACAGAGCCTGTTGAGATTTGAGGCCTCGTTTTAATTCCTCAACCTTCTGTAGCCTTTGTTCCGTGTCCATATTCTTGTTTTTGTCCGTGTTTCGTTCCATAATGTCTCAGATTATACTCTTTCAGTACCGCCTCACTTCCTCCACACAGAAGACACACAGGTTCTCCAGCTACCTCCATGAACATGGACTCCGACTCCCACCTTGAAACCCCCGGTTCTCAGTGTCCACCTTCAGTTCTGCCATTTGATGTGTATCTGAAAGCTAACTTTACTGTTATGCTAACGACTGCTGCGCTAATAAATATTGAAATGAACCGGCCGACTGCTCGGTGCGTCACCGTTGCATTGTGGGAAATGTAGTATTGGTGCGTGTAAAATATCTGCGGGCTGCGGGCCGGTTCTAATAATAAATCAAGATCAATCCAGGGGCCAGAGAAAACCTTCTCGCGGGCCTGATGTGACCCCCAGGCCTTGACTTGGACATATGTGGTGTAATGTGTCGACACGCTCCTTGAGGTACCCATAACCCATCACTACTAGAAACTATCGCAAACACAAGGAAATGTTAGAGTCTCCTGAGTCTCAGCCAATCAGAAGCGCCCGCTTGCCTCTGTGGGCGGGATGAACCTCAAAAGGTCAGGCGCACCTTAACCGGGAAGGAGCTCAGCGGCCGCGTCACCACCAAGCCTTTGGGCTGCCGGCGCACGTCAAAGCGGAAGTGCTTTCAGGAACATAAAGATCTCGATCAGAGGAACCGTTATCATCTATGACGTCACCAACAAGCAGGGAACAGAACCCATGTTGTTCTGGAGCGTGTCCAGCATCTCATCAGCCGATCTGGATCGTTTGAAACCGACACTGGTCCAATTAAAATCATAAAATATCAAAGTCTGAACTCATCCTGGTCGTGTAAGGTCAGAGTTCAGTCGACCCGGTGAGGAGCTTGCTCAGTTCTTCGTAATAGTTCTGTTGTCCGAGGTCAGACTGAGACGTTTCAAATGCATTTAGAGATCAGAAGAGGACAGAAAATAAAATGTATTTTCAGTTTCTCCATGGAAACCGTCTTTGGAAAGGACGGCCGATGAAACGTCAGAAATGTTCCGCGCATCAAAATAAAGATCTCAATCTATTACCTCGGGTTACGAGTGGACAAACATTACGTCTCACACAAAAACAAGTTTAGCATGTTTATTGTGCGTATATTTACACGTGATCCGGAGGCAGAGCTCAGGAAGCATTCAGCTCGTCACAGCTGAACCCCCCCCCCCCCGAGGGAAGTAAAGAAGACACCCCGAGGTCGGCGCTCGGCCCCAACGGGGGACCTATCCCCGCAGGTTCTTCAGCAGCTCCTCCAGCTGGCCGTTGATGCCTCTCAGCTGACGCTCCGATGAACGCAGGTGCTTCACCTCCAGCAGCAGAGCTGGGAAACTGGTCGGCCCGTACTGGAGAGCAGAGACTGAGGGTCACTAAACACGTGTGTGTGTGTGTGTGTGTGTGTGTGAGGTTTAGGGTCATCGCTATATTCAGACTGACTTTAGACCAGTGCTTCTCAAATGGTGGGGTGATGTCAGGGGGGGCGCCTGTGACCGTGGAGAAAATGTTTATTTGCCTTACGAGAGTAAAGTGTAATTGCACATCCACTCCAGTAGCTGGCAGTGGCGCCCTGATTGTCAGAGTGCGTGCAGGGAGGATTAGCAGAAGAAGAGCGGTTGTAAACAATCCGGTGGGAGAGGAAGAAAGACCTAACTTCCTCATTTTCTGTTGCAGACTAAAAAAAATGGTAATAAAGTTACTCTTTGTTGTAAGTTGATCTATATTTCTTTCTTTTTCATATTTCTTTGTATGTTAATAAGGATACAAAAGTTTTTGTTTTTTTTCGGGGGGGGGGGCGAAATGTTTTTTTCTTCCTAGGGGGGGCGCGACAGAAAATAATTGAGAAGCACTGCTTTAGACTAAGCCTATTCCGTCTCTAGACCTGCTGGGTCCTTTGGGTGCTCTGATGTTTGCATTTTACAACCAGTCCACTAGGTGGTGCTAAAACCCTTCACACCCTACCTTTAAAATCGTTTCTTACCAGACCCACACAACAAATGAGGCATCCCGGTTCACATGATCAGGTTATTTCTTGCCTCCTCTCTCCTGCCTGGGTGTTTGTGCCGGCGCTCCAGGTACCGGCTGCTCAGCTCTCTGATGCCGTGCAGGAAAGCCCGGCCTTGTCCCAGATCAGCCAATCGGAACTCCAGCTCGCCCTTCTCCTTTTGCAGCAAGCTGGCCTGCCTCTCTTCCCTGACCAGACAGAGGAAATGCTTCCCTTCAGTTTATAGATCTAAACATAAAGACTTTGTCTCACCTCATCAGCTCCAATTTGGCATCCAACAGTCTCCGCTTGGTTTTGCTTATCAAGGAAGACAGCTGAGACACACAAAGACAAGAGGGTGGAGTCACAATTTATCAGGCAATGAGAAAATAAGCAGACAAAAACAAATATACAAACGATGCCTGAACGGGAGTGGGAAGAAGAAAACGTCTTTAACCCCGCCCCTATTTCTCATCACATATAAACAGAATAAGCCCCACCGTTACAAACTCCAAATTATATCAAACAACAACTATAGACTTTATGATTTTGAAAAATACAGATGTCTATATACTAGCTTAAATTGATGAATACTTTGACATGTGTATCTAGACTGTTCCAAAGTTTTACTCCACGTACAGACAAAAACTTTTGAGCGTGGTTCGAACTTGAGGTAGTTTAAAAACTCCAAATCCCCTCAAATCCTTGAGTTGCAGTTCGAACAGTAGAAAAACGTTGTAGGTTAATTGGTAATGATTTGTTAAATGGCTTGAACAGAACTACTAGAGTGTTGTATTTCACAACTTTGACTGAATAAATAAGTTATGAGTATGATCCCGAAATCCGACCTTGTGAATGATCCGTACTGCTCGTTTCTGTAATATGCATAATGGATTTGTTGTGTTCTGATAAGTAATCCCCCACACTTCAATGCAGTATGTAAAGTATGGAAGTACCAGAGTGCAATACAAGGTACGGAGTGCGTTCTCGTCAAGGTATGGTTTTTACTTTGTTCATTATTGAGAGACTTTTGGAGATCTTAGTTTTTATGAATAGTGGGATTTGAGCAGCTAATTCAGGGCCGATGTTTACAAAAAAAATTTTGAATTTATTTACAGTGCTGCTTATATTTTGATAATTTTCACCAGTAAAGAAATCAGGATATGTCGGTCTTGAGTACCCTTGTTTAATTAAACCATCCTTTTACGTTTTCTTTATTTTTTTATAATACAGCCGTTTACCGGTTCTTATGTCTGTTAATTTATTCCTGTACTTCTTATATCTTTGTTCCATTTCTATTGTCTTTACTTTAATAAATAATTTATAAAGATTTTTCTTTTTGCAGGCATTTAATATTCCTTTTGTGAGCCAAGGGCTTTTTATGTTTTTTCTTTATACAGTATTCCTTAACTGGACAGTATTTATCGTGCAACTCGGTGAATATATCTAAGAATGTACTATAGGCACCATCCACATCACATTTATTGTAACCTGCACCCCAACCCTGGCGGGCCAGGCTGTCGTTTAGTGCAGTTATAGTTCGTTTAAACTGTTTTCATAATGTCTTTTGGTTTTGCACAATTAGTCATAGAGAGTAAAAACAGGTTTAAATGATCAGTGATGTCACAAATAATTAAACCACTGCTGATTTCCCATAATATTAGTAAAGGTGTTGTCTGATGTGAAGTTATTCTGCTTGGTTTCGTTTTTGCTGGATAGACAAACTGTACATCGTGTAAATGAAATCATCAACCGTATTCAGTTTAGATGGATTTAACAAGTCAATGTTAAAATCACCCCAGATAAATAATGTTTTTTGGTTTACAGCATAAAAAGATTTATCCATCCAATCATTGAACATTTCCGTTGTATCGATTATTAGCGTCTAAAAGGTGTTTTATTTTGAAAAACGGCCGGATTTTCTCCAACGTAACAATCGCGTCTTGATACGTTGCTAAAAAAACAGCAGTGAACTAGCGAAAATTAATTTAAAAAAAACAAAAGTCTTTGGAGAGCTTCTTTGCTAAGGAGAAAAGTCCAACTGAGGAGGAAGAAGAGGAGGAAGAAGAGGAGGTGAGGACCTCCAAGAAGAGAAACCAGGACTAAGACTTAAAACTCGGGTATTAACAGCTGCTTAGCTTCGTTAACGAGCCAATGAAAGGTTCAATAGTTATTGCAAGTGCATAATATAAAGTAAGCTTATATTCCTCTTTTTAAATTTTATTACAACCCCCCCCCCCCCGGTCTGCGAAGAAACAAAGAAATTGCCCGGCATGAAACCGGTCCGTGGCAGGAAAAAGGTTGGGGGCCGCCGTGTTAAGCGTTGTAGTGCAACAGACACACTGCCATGGCAACACGTCACGCAACACGCTCACCGCCCTGAGTGAGTTAGCATGCTAATGTCCGTTAGCACTAATCACCAAGTGCAGTCTGGAGTTATTAAAAGTTCCAACGTTTGTTGGTAAAATCAAAGAATTTAGCAAGTTTGACTTAATTAGATGAAAAGCGAGCAGACCGCTCAAGTCGTGCTGGTTGAGTCTGATGCGAGCAGAAATGTCTGCAGCAGCTTTAACGGAGATCCATCCCATAGCTGCCGATGCTTTTCGACACTCGGGCGGGGGGGGATCAATCAAGTCAGAAGACATCGTCCGCTGAACGCGAAATCTAATCACAGGTCATCTAAAGATGTGGAGAAATTTCAAAGAGCAAACATTTCCATCCGCCCAGCAACACCGCGGTGTGAATTAATCCCGGTTGCCACGGTTACCTTGGCATTTTCTCTTCTTAGATGCCTTAACTCCTTGGACAAATCGATCTGAAAGAGAAAACGCAACATAAACATGTTTGTCAGCAAAATAAAATGTAAAATATCGGATCACATCTAAAGAGGATTCAGACCTGCTCCAAGAGTCGCCGTTCCACATTGGAAGAAAAGCAGCCGATGGACTCCTTGACTGCGTCGGACCCCAAATTGTCCCTGAAAAATAAACACGCTGGAATAAAAGCCGCCTCAAACGGTCACATTTGCTACAAAAAGGGGTTTTAAAAACTGAATCCTCGCCGTGCGACTGTGACGTGATGGTTTCTATTCAATAGACTAAAGGCCACGCCTTCACTAACTGATAACAGCAGGTCGGCTTCATCATGTGACCCGTTGAACACAGAATTCTGCCCCTGGAATCTGGAATCAGAACTGAATCAGAGCAGTTCCAGCTACAATCTGATCAAGGCTAGGTCCTTCACAGTTCAACGTTAATTGTGGATGATTTATGTACGAAGGACTTTCAACGGAAACAAGCCCGCAAGGGCTTTTTTGAAATGCTCCTCTTCGACAGGATGTTTGACGTTATTTGTACTGTAATACATGCTACTGCGTGACTGTACTATTACTCTAACATTCTATCTAATAAATATATTCATCATTCATTCCTCATCATCAACGTCATTTCTGTCCAAACACTCCCGGCTTCATGCATGAAGTTACAAGTACAGTCGTCCCTCGATGTAATGCGGTTCATCTTCCGCGACTTCGCTGAGTTTAATGCAATTTTTCAGATTTTATTTTTTGCTCTTGAAGCGACGCAAGGACGAAGGGGTGCGGTCAGAGGAACTGTGAAATACGCGCTAGTCGCTATTAATAACTTCTCATGGGTTCAACCTCATAGGTTGATCATTAAAATTAAATTCGTTATTTCTAAAAGCTATCATGTTTATTTGTTAAGCGTTTGTTTAATAGCGCCCTTATTCTGTGTAAAAAGAGGCTTTTATTTTGTAGGAGCATAAACGTCACGTCCCTTTTGGGCTTCGCTACTTCCTGTTAATACATGTAGCCGCTGCCGTTCCGCTGTGCTAAGCTATCCAATAAAGCAGCATGAGAGGCTAAAGACAGCACGAGTAGAATATTTGTTCTTCTGCACTCCAAGCAGCTCTTTCCTCGACCTGCACGCCTTAACATTATTAACAGGAAAACGTTTACTGTACGTACTATATATTTTTATTTAGTTCTGAAAAGGTTTTGATCTTTGGTTTCATTCTATAATACTGAAACAATCTATTTAGATTAATGCCTGACTGTTAAAGTGTATAAAGTGTGTGGTGAGGGGTTTTACAGCCTTAAAACATTTATGTACATGTATAATAATTGTACAAAAAATAAAGATTACTACATTGCGGATTTCACTTATTGCGGGTTATTTTTAGAACGTAACCCCCGCGGAGAATGAGGGACGACTGTGCAGTCCCTTGTCGGTCCAGTTAGAGAACATTTCTTGAAGCAAAGGTCCAGAGGATCATGTTTAACTATTTAGTGTGATTTATATATTTAAGTAGCCTCATTGTATCTGCATGTAATCAATACCTGACTGTCAAATCAAATGAATTCAGTACAATAAAAAAACGTTTTGGCAAGGTTTATTGTAACAAACTGAACATGTATGTATGACTGCAGACATGTATAATGCTCTCTCATTAACTAAATAAAAGTCGGGCTGCATTTCAAAATAAGAGAAAATAAATCAAATGTGAAAATTGTGCATGTTCAAATAAAGTGCTGAATTTCAGAAAATGTCAGATGACATTGCCCAAACTTAATGTTATCACACTCCTGCCTTTGACATGCAAGTTGATCCGATTATGCTTTCATTGCAGTGACCTGTTGGTTCATCAACAGTGTCTCTAATTTTCAGTGTGGGCGCGGCTGCAAGGAGGCCGGCGGAACACAGCGAGGAACACCTGTCGCTCATTCCCCCTCCACATGATCCTCCGACTCAGGTCCTGCCCTGCTGCAACCTGGAGCCAGATCATGCTGCAACCTGGAACCAGATCATGCTGCAACCTGGAACCAGATCATGCTGCAACCTGGAACCAGATCATGCTGCAACCTGGAACCAGATCATGCTGCAACCTGGAACCAGATTTTGCTGCAACCTGGAACCAGATTTTGCTGCAACCTGGAACCAGATCATGCTGCAACCTGGAACCAGATCATGCTGCAACCTGGAACCAGATTTTGCTGCAACCTGGAAGCAGATCATGCTGCAACCTGGAACCAGATCATGCTGCAACATGGAACCAGACTATGTTCCATTGTTTGTTGTATAGCTCAGTGATTTTCAACCTTATTTGAGCTGCAGCACACTTTTTACATTTACAAAATCCTGGGGAAAACCACTAACCAAAATGACACTCTTACACAGTACATATAATATATAGTTAATAATATTGTTTATTAATGCATTTATACTCAGTGTGAAACACAAAATGGATATCCTGGGAGAGTTCCCCAAAAATACCTTGAGATGTTCCCACTCAGCGAGAATGGTGAACATCTCAATGTATTATTTTTCTGTTTTTCTGAAATAAAGAGATCCATTTATTTATTAGAAATATTTTTTTCCAGTTTTTCTGAAATAATTCTGTAGGCCTATTTGTGCCGCACGACAGCCACCGGGCTGGTGGCGTCTGTGACGCGATGATACAGCGAGTGGTGTTCCATTTCTTAAAGGGACAGATGCGCCTTACAGTACGGTGCACCCTGTTGTTCTCTGGGTGTTGCAGCACCCCGAGAGCACAGGGCGCACCGGACTGTTGTTCTTTGGGTGTTGCAGCACCCCGAGAGCACAGGGCGCACCGGACTGTTGCTCTCTGGGTGTTGCAGCACCCCGAGAGCACAGGGCGCACCGGACTGTTGTTCTCTGGGCGTTGCAGCACCCAGAAGAAAAACAGCGGCACGGGGCACAACAGGCCGGCCCGGAGCCCCATCTTTGATCACTCTGCAGAAGTACAGTTTTAATCTCTGCTCATAGTGTAGACATGCTGCACATTGGTGCGTGGCATGTATGCTAGTCTGAGCTCCTTCCGTTTTTCTCTGCTGGTGATTTTGGGTAATATAAAATGTTCCTGTCTTGCATTCAGGTTAGTGTGCACACTCTCTTTCATCACTTTACACTTTGCAAGTGTCGACTTTGTATTCGCCAACAGAGAATTGTTCCTGGGCTGCCCAATAGGAGGGAGACATACAGGCACATTGGTGCGTTCAAAAGTGCCATGTTCATTCAACCCGTACTGCTTTTCCTTGAGCTTCAGCAGGTACTGAGGAACTTCCCCAAAACCCCTTATCTTAGGGTCTATAGCCTTATTTGCAAGTGTTGGCTTTGCTGTTACCAGCACCTGTTCTTCGGCTGCCTTCAAAAAGTTTTTCTTTTTGTGAATTATCAGAGGTGTGATCTCTGTACGCTTGGGAACAGGTGGTTTCCTGATGGCAAGAGGGTCAAACACTCTTGAATACGATGCCACCTCAGGCAACTTGAACTCCTTTGAGTGTTTCTTCAGGTAATTGGCTGGAGAAGGCATATCCACCTTTATCGGTCCAATGGTCCTTGTTCCATGGTTCCTGGGCTGCGCAATCGGCGGTAGACATACAGGCACATTGGTGCGTGGTTCGTGTGTTATTCTGGGAACACTGAACTCCCTAAGATTTTCTCTGGCGACGATGGTTTCAGACGAGTCATGTTCATTCAACCCGTACTGCTTTTCCTTGCGCTTAAGCAGGTACTGAGGAACTTCCCCAAAACCCCTTATCTTAGGGTCTATAGCCTTATTTGCAAGTGTTGGCTTTGCTGTTACCAGCACCTGTTCTTCGGCTGCCTTCAAAAAGTTTTTCTTTTTGTGAATTATCAGAGGTGTGATCTCTGTACGCTTGGGAACAGGTGGTTTCCTGATGGCAAGAGGGTCAAACACTCTTGAATACGATGCCACCTCAGGCAACTTGAACTCCTTTGAGTGTTTCTTCAGGTAATTGGCTGGAGAAGGCATATCCACCTTTATCGGTCCAGTGGTCCTTGTTCCATGGTTCCTGGGCTGCCCAATAGGAGGGAGACATACAGGCACATTGGTGTGTTCAAAAGTGCCATGTTCATTCAACGCGTACTGCTTTTCCTTGCGCTTAAGCAGGTACTGAGGGACTTCCCCAAAACCCCCTATCTTAAGGTCCATAGCTGTATTTGCAGGTGTCGGCTTTACTGTTACAAACACCTGTTTTTGGCCTGCCTTCACAAAGTTTTTCTTTTTGTGAATTATAGGTGTGATCTCTGTATGTTTGGGAACAGGTGGTTTCCTGATGGCAAGAGGGTCAAACACTCTTGAAGACGATGCCACCTCAGGCAACTTGAACCTCCTTGAGTGTTTCTTCAGGAAGTTGGCTGGAGAGGGTTTCTCTCCCTTTAATGGCCCCATCGTCCTCATTTCATGTTTTTTGACAGTGTTGGGAACACATGGTTTAACCCGAGGTGAAGACAATGCTACCTCAGGTAACTTGCACTCCCCGTGTGTTTGTGGGCTTGTGTTGGTCAGCATTTCTTCAATTGCAGAAAAGGCAGGGTCCATCTATGCTTTTAATATTTCCAGTTGTCAACATGCATTAATATAAGGAATGGTGTCCTGCAAAGATCAAAGTATCAAAGCGTCTTTAATCACACTTGAAAGCATGTGGAATGCAATTTTCTGTTGATGCATGCAGTATCCTCACAGGTAAAGTTGGCTTTGATGTTCCTCCCAAAGCACCTGTGTGGCTTTGTTCTTTTGAATCTGTAAATGGGGTTTTCAATGTTAAAACACTTTTCTGGATCTGATCCGGATGACATCTGGTGGTAAGATTGAGGCCCCCACCCTACATGACTGTGTCAAATTCCATAAACATCGGTCAATAAGCAACCGAGATATTGCGGAATACATTTTGAAGCTCCATTGACTGCAATGTTAGTGAAAGTTTTAAACTGCTCCATAATCCAGGATCTCTTCTGGATCATCACCAAAATTGTATCACCTGTTCCTGGTAACATTCCCAACATTTCCTGAAAATGTCATCAAGTTCCATCCAGAACTTTGAGTTATCTTGCTAACGGACAGATGGACAAATGACCACCTCGGCGGAGGTAAAAGAAAAAAAAAAGTTCTCTCATTGACTAAATAAAAGTAGGGCTGCGTTTCAAAATAAGAGAAAATAAATAACATTTTAAAATTGTGCATGTTCAAATGAAGTGCTTAATTTCAGAAACATTTAATCAAATGAGCAAATGTTTAATTACCCTTTTACTGTTTCACAAACTCAACCAAATTTTCAGATAATGTTTTTGTGGATACAAAAATAAAAGTTGCTCGTTGGTGAGTCTGGAACGATTCCAGGTTAAATACTCTATTTTTGCTGTCCACTTTTTGTTCTGTCTTTTGCGCCATTTGTTCCTTATTCTTTTCTCTTTCTTCATCTCGATCGTCCTCTCTTTCTTTCCCTTTTTTCTCTCTATCTTTTTCTTTCCATGTGTAACTTGTCTAAATCTTGCGTCTGTCCGCACTGATGCAGAGACCTGATTGGCTGAGTAGTATCGCGTGGTATAGCTTAACTCACATGCAATTGGTCTGTGCGCTTCCTCATCTGCTGAACCACAACCGTAAAGACTACAGGAGCGGCGCCGGTTAAATTAGAAGTGAGCCGTCAGGTTTTAAGTCACAACCTTAGTTTTTGGCTGTAGGTCCGGGTCCGTATGGGACGGCTTCTGGACCCGGACCGCGGCCCGCCTGTTGGTGACCCCTGCCGTAAACGAACATTCCTTACAGCTGATTATGATGAAGTACTTTGAGTACTTGTACCCTTATAATGGATGGCAGCAACTTCCTTTACCTGTACTGGTGACAGAATCGGAGGAAGGCATCCAGCACCACATGCAGCGCCGTTCCTTCGGGACCGGCCCGTCTCTCCCCCCCCCTCTGGTCTTCTGTTTCTTCTGCAGATGCACTGCCTACAAAGGGAAGGAGGATGTTTTAGCGGCTCACGTTGCTCACAAGAATCAGGAAAACTATTTTAAGAATTAGGACCCGACAAGTGTAATTTAAATGTATGAAGTCTGAGCTCAGCCGAGAAACACGTTTACCTCCGCCGAGGCGGGGGCTACGTGATCGCCGGCGTTTGTTAGCAGGACAACTCAGGACGTTCTGCATGGATCTTGATTTTCAGGAAATGTTGGGAATGTTACCAGGAATGGATTTATTACATTTTGGCGATGATCCAGAAGAGATCCTGGTCACATCGTCAATGGAGCTTCAAAACGTGTTCATCATCCATCAGCCACCAACATTTCATCGGACATTTTAACATTAAAAACTCAATTTACGGGACCGATGGGATACCGTGACCCCGCCCTCGGAGGGCCCTCCCCGGCTCCGGCACGGGGAGGGCAAAAAGAAAAAAGAAAAGAAAAGAAAACTCCATTTACGGATTCAGACATCTGTTAAAAATACACATCGACTTGATTTAATTTACTGTGCATGTTATTATTTTTGTTGTATTTATTTCAGTTATTTCTATATTTTAATTCTTAACTTTGTTAGATTTTCTCCTTTTTTTTTTCTCTCTTTTCTCTTAGAGCGAAACGAGTGGGCGGTGCGGGGTTACAGGGTTGGGTTTTTGAGTGACGATGGTATGGAGTTATATGAAGCAACTTTAGTTTGGATGGTGGTGTATATTTCTTTGTATTTTGATATATTTGATTACAGAGTGCTTGTTATTGTTTATGTTCTGTAACAAAAATTCAATAAAATCCATGTACAAAAAAAAAAAAAAATACACATCAACTCTGATTCACTTTGACTTTTCATGGTTGGTGTATAAAGATACCAAGAACAATCTAGAGCCTTCTGGTGCCGATCCAGATCACCATGTGGACGGTGCGGATCCAGTTAGGAGGGGAACGAGCTGCTTGGGGGAGGTCTGTGCTCTCCGAACGCTCTTCTAGTTTAAAATGTTTTAATAAATCAGCTCACTCTGCCGCTACAAGTTTGGTTGCCTGTGAATAGAGACATGCTCACTCATTCCCCTCGTTTCCTTCTCTTGGAGCTATGCTAAGCTAACTGCTGGCTCAAATTAAACGGACAGACACGGGAGTGAGAGCTACGTTCTAAACGCGCAGGAGAAAGTGAATAAACAAACATCGCTTCGTGAGACACGGCCTCTTACCCGATGGAGACTTGCTCGGTTTAGACCTTCTGATTTTCCCCAAACTATAAGCGTTTGCCTTCTTTGGACTCGGGGACTACATGAAAGAAAGGAAAAGGTGAATAGAACCTATGATCCGAAACTGGTCCAGATCCTCGAGGCTTCTGGCGACAACAGTTTCCCTGAGTCAGTCCGTACCCAGCTCACGTCCTCGTCCTGATCAGAGGACAGGATGTCTTCACGCCGACGCCGGGGGGATCCCGCCTCAGATTCCTCCTGGAAGGAAAATGTGAAATGAAATGAGCTCGATCTCATTTCCCTTTCTCAATCCGAGTTCATCATGACCTCGTTAAACCATCATTAGAGAGGTTCTCTCTCCTCCTCCTCACCCGTGACTGGGAGTCACTGACCTTTGCTGGTTCGCCCTCGTCTCTCCTCTTCCTCCTCTTCCTCCCCTGCTGATCTTTGACTGGCCTTGTTGACAGATGGAAACAAGTGTCATTTATTGGTAAGATGAGAAGGCAGAAGAAGGTCCATGGACAAAGAAGACAGACTCAAGAGCAGTTATTAAATGAAAATTAAAAGTGCTCTCTGGTAACTGTTGTCTTCCTAAAAAGGACAACGACTTCTGTAGACGAACATCTGCCATGTTCTCGCCGGCGTTGGTTTGTCTGTCTGTCTGTCTGTCTGCACGGTAACTCAAAAAGGTCTGGATGGATCTTGAAAGGTTGGGAATGTTACTTTCAGGGGGGCAGAAACAAAGATAGTCATGCTACTGTGTGACTGTACTTGTACTGCAATACCTGCTACTGTTTGACTGTACTTGTACTCTAACATGCCCTCTCAAATATATTCATCCTCACCAGGAACAGTTGATCATTAAATGTTGGAGAGGATCCAGAAGTGATCCAGAAGTGATCCAGAAGTGATCCTGGATTCTGGACCACTTTGTAACAACGGAGCTTCAGATTGTGTTCCTCATCATCTCGGTAGATTATCGGCCGATGTTTACGGGGCTTGACAGTCGAGGGGGGGGGGGGCGGGGGGGGCTACACCAGAGCACTCAGCCTTTACGGACACACGGGTCGTACACGACGACCATCTCATATCTTTCCATCCTCCGGCTGCACCTTTGCGTCTACGATGTCTTACATTTTCTTTATACTTATCAACTAAAAAAAAAAACAACATTCAACAGTAAAGTGTGAAAACTCTGAGAGACTAATCATTTTCAAACGTTTCCACCGGTGAAAGGCGGCTTGTATTTATAGCCGAAGCCTCCACGACCTCAGAGGAGCGCAGCGCCGCTCGGTAAACTCACTCCGCTGCAGACGTCTGTCCGACCTGCCTCTTGGCAGGTTTCGTCCCAGCCACGCTTTCAGGCACGCCTGGTCTGGCTCTGGTGTGTTCCTCCTCCTCCTCCTCCTCCTCCTCCTCCTCCTCAGCACTCTCCATCTCCTTCCTCCTCTTTGCAGCTCCATGTTTAACATTATTCTTCGGCGGATGAGCACCGTGCTTTCTTCCAGCTTTCCCTTTGTGCCTCCGTCCCTCCTCTGCGAGATCCAAATCCTCCCCCAAGGCGGTGCTGTGCAGGGGGTTACCTAAGCAGCACGACAGGTTCGGTGCCACAAACTCAAAATAACAAGATCTCAATAAATCGTAATAAAGGAGAAAGATGCTAAATTAGAAATGAAAGAAATGTTTGTCGTCGACGCCAACATCTGAAGTCGTGTTATTTTAAACGTTACTTTATTACCAAGTTTCAGTGAAACATTATTAATTACAATTAAAGCTACGCAATACGTCATCGCTCCGTTTACAACGTGCAGCGACCTCATCGGTGTGTGAATGCGTTTATGGCTAAAGCAGGGGTCAGCAACCCGCGGCTCCGGAGCCGCATGTGGCTCTTTCATCCCTCTGCTGCGGCTCCCTGTGGCTTTAGAAAATAAATAATGAGTATTTAATTCAATGTATTTTATTTTCGCTCGTTCCGTTTTTAAAATGTAACTCTAAACTTGAAGATTATGGCGATTATAAATAATACAAAAGAAAAAACGTATTCATTTTTTTTGTCGTTCATAATATACGTAACAACCATCGACGTATATCCGGCCACAACCGCCAAATTGTGCGTGATTTCTTGAATTTTTCGACCCCCATTTAGGACAACTATGGATAAATGTAAGAAAAGAAAAGTGTCTGAAGAAAACAGAACGTTTAATGATACGTGGGCAGATTCGTTCGCCTTCACTGCTGACGAGACGGGTTTGCCGGTACGCTTAAAATGGAATGAGAAGTTAGCAAACAACAAAAAGTCAAACGTCGCAAGACATTTCCAGAATAAACACAGACTTTGCTCAAAACTATCCGGATGGAGATGAGAGAAAAAGAGCCGTTTTGGAATTTAGATAGATACAGCATGTGTTGCCTTGATTATAACGCTTATACAAGGCTTTTAATTTTTTTGCAGCTCCAGACATATTTGTTTTGGTCCAAAATGGCTCTTTCAACATTTTGGGTTGCCGACCCCTGGGCTAAACGACCAACGGCGCTGACACCGACCATGCTGGAGCTGCAGCCCCTCGAAGAAGCTGGCCTTCTCTATAGCCGACAGGTCGGGAGAGGCCGCGGCATTCTGCAGGTGAACACAACACACCAGTACAAGATCCTCCTCCGACATGTACACAGTCTGAATACCGTGAATATAAATGTTATCGTAGAGCAGCTCACCGGACTCTCATGCGGCGGTGCTCGGGGGCCCTTGGCCCCTCGGACCTTCGGGTTTCTGTGGACGCAGAAACAAACCAACCACGTCGTTACGAGGCCCGAAATCCCGTAGAGCGCTAGCTGTGTGGTTAGCTAGCTGTGTGGTTAGCTAGCCGTGTGGTTAGCTAGCCGTGTGGTTAGCTAGCCGTGTGGTTAGCTAGCTGTGCGGTTAGCTAGCTGTGTCGTAAGCTAGCCGTGTGGTTAGCTAGCTGTGTCGTTAGCCAGCTGTGTGGTTAGCTAGCTGTGTCGTTAGCCAGCTGTGTCGTAAGCTAGCCGTGTGGTTAGCTAGCCGTGTGGTTAGCTAGCCGTGTCGTTAGCTAGCCGTGTGGTTAGCTAGCCGTGTCGTTAGCTAGCCGTGTGGTTAGCTAGCTGTGTAGCTAATCTATGTCAAGCCACAGCGTCACGTCAAGGCGAAGCTACAAATACGAGTACTTTTCTAACAATTGTTCTTCTACCACTTGTTAAATATAACATATATAAGTTGCACTCTAAAACAATCTGAATCCATTATAAATATTACAGCCAGATCCCCCAGTTCTGAAAGGTTAGCTTAATTGTCAAAACTCTAAGAGTGAACATATCTGTTAAAACATAATGACGTCATCTCCTCAATGATGCGTGATTCAGATTTACTGTTGCGTTTTCCAGTTTATGACCGACTTCAGAGGTCGTTTGATCTTTTAGTTCACAATCGCTATTTTACCTCATTTGGAAACGCCGGTCATGCAGCGCGTTTGCGGAGCTTAGGGTGAACTGAACCCGCTTCCCGCGAAACGCTTGAAGTTATGGGACTGTACCATATCATAAACACAGGGGTGCGCAGTGGTGCAGTAAATTACCCAAACAATGCAGCAGTCAATAGTTAGAGTTTAATCTGAGAGACTTGAATAACTTTAGAGTCTTACTTTAAAATAATGGAGTATATATGCTTTTTACTGATCAAAAATCGTAGCAACAATCATTTGTGAAAAGTACTTCTACCCTCAGTGGTATCACTTATATCTGGTTCCTACGGAAAGCGAGAAGGTTTCGCCCAAATCTAAAATGTAGGGACTTTTCTGTTATCCACTGTGTCCTCTGTCTATACTATTGTCTGTCCGTTTTATAATGGAAAAGGAAATAATATAATTAAAAAAACTTCATAAGGAGCAATTCAATTTTGAATATTAATATTCAAATTAATCCTTTTCAAGAAGGGGGACTGGAGGGTCACGATGGTCGAGGGATTGTGGGAGTTTATCCGACCAGTCCGCGCGTCTTGTGGATTTGGAGAAGGCGGCGTCCCTCGTAGTATCTTGTGCAGGGTGCTTTGGGGGGCCCAGGAGCCCAGGGGCCCTTTGCCCCGATCGAAGTATTGGGGACCACAGACTCTCGTCCCTGTTTTTCTGCAGACGACGGTGTCCTGTTGGCTTCTTCGAGCGCGGACCTTCAGCGTCTACTGGGGCAGTTTGCAGCTGAGTGTGAGGCGAACAGGATGAGGGATCAGCGCCTCCAAATGTGAGCCCAGGGTTCTTGATTGGGGGGAAAAGGTGGGGAGTCTTTCCAGATTTCAGCTTTACAGTATTCGGAATAAAATAAAAAATACTGCTTGAATAGATTGCATTCAAACGAACTGTGTTTATCTCCAGTACATGCGGTTAGATGACGCATCCCAAACTGCACGGAGCTCAAGAAAACACACCCGTTTCGTTTATTAGCAGTCACCTGTGTGCTTTCCGATATTGACATCCGTATACATTTCATACTACAGAGCTGCACTTTCATAATTTCCCTTTAAAATTTGATTAGAATCAACACAGCGTGGGGGGACTTCATCATAGTACATTTATTCTAAGCAGATCATCGCCTCTGTATCTTCAGAGGTATTCTGTGCCACAGAACCTAAAGTTCATTCATTGTATTTTAAAGCTACGAATCAAGTTCCAAGAAAAGCTGCATCTCTTTGCGTTCCTGTTTCAATGTGTCCTTTAGCTTGTCCTCCCTGCCTTGTCCCTTTATCTGTGTGCTGTTCGCTAGAGTTCTAGTGTCAGTCTACATTTATTTCCCTCCCTCTCCTACTGCAGTTTGAGCCCAGCATACAGTCCGTCTATCTGAGAGCTGAAGTGCTTTCGCATTTCGTTCCTCCTGGACTTCAGCGTTGGAGTGAGGAGGCCGTTCTGGACGGAGAACGGCTCGGTGTGGATGAAGATGTCTTTCACCTAAAGGACATAAATGTGTTTTTACGTGTCTGCAGAGCTGCAGAGAGACACACGGATGAATTATGAGCGAGTGCTGAACCTGCTCAAAGGACTTGAGGCCTCGTTCCTTGCCCAGTTTCTGCAGGTCCTCCAAGATCGCTTTCTTCACTTCCTGCAGGAAGAGAAGAAACATACGTCGTAGTCATGATGCCACGAGTGAAAGCCGGGCACGCAGAGTTTCTGCAGTAATACCTCGACATACGAGTGTTCCGAGACACGAGCATAAATTTGAGAAAGGAAGCGAGTGGTGAGGATGATGATGATGATGACGATGGAGATGAAGCATGAAATGATCCATCAACGTGACCGTGGTGTCCGTAAGTGATGGGACACGCCGGTCCGAGCGGAGAACATCGACGATGCGTACAATCCTCAAACAGAAGGACGCAATCAGGAACACGGAGCCTTCCAGAGGCAGAACTATTATGTCTGAGTTCATGTAAGAGCCCCCCCCCCCCCCCCCCCCCCCACTCGAGGGCACTGCCCCCCGCTCCATGTTGTGTGTTTGTATCTATATAACAATTAAAAAACTTGTTTCCGTTGTTATTAGCGTTGACCTGAGTGTTTTTAGACGCCTGGACGGATTACATGGTTTTCAGTTATTTTATATGGGATGAATTGATTTGAGTTACGAGCTCGATCCATGAACGAATAACACTTGTATATGTCAAGGTATTCCTGGAGTAGTATTTGTAATTACTTCTCTCCCACAGAGTTCCTGGTAGCTGCCTTCCAGTCCCAGCGTCCTCTTGACCCAGTCAGACAGGAAGTCAATGTCAGGAACCACCACTGCTACCAGCCAGGCCTGGAGATAAACACCGCGGGTCTCATCTGCAGCCTCACGGCAGTTTAACAGGGAAGCACTCCAAAAGCACACACGCAATCGTTCTGAGCCACGTACCTGCAGACTCTCTCCGTGCACAAAGACCTGCGCCACCGCCTCACTCCTCGTGTAAATGTTCTCGATCTTCTCGGGAGCAATGTACTCCCCCTGCGCCAGCTTAAAGATGTGCTTCTTCCTGTCTATGATCTTCAGCGTGCCATTCTGGAAACGCACAAAGACGTCATTTCAAACATAGCTAATAATCTGATACGTTTGACATGAAGTCAAAGAACTGACTGGAAGCCATTTCCCAATATCTCCAGTGTGAACCCATCCATCGGCATCGAGAGCATCCTTGGTCTTCTCGGGGTCCTTCAGGTAGCCCTTGAACACATTATGGCCCTTTGCGCACACCTGCAAACACAAAGACGCACAGTCATGATTCCCATAAATATGAAGACGTGGGGCCCTTCTCGTTTCTGACTTTCACCTCTCCCTCGCCATTTACAGCCAGATAGTCCATGTCAGGAACGTCGACCAGTTTCACCACGTTACAGGGCATCGGCGCGCCAACGTGACCTGTGAACACGAACGCTGATGTACTTCTTGTGGCGTAGAAACAGAAACATTCGATTCAAGCAGCCCTTTTTTCCCGTGAATGACCTGCTGTCAAGTCCCCGGGTGTCGTCATGGTGACCCCAGCAGTACACTCCGTTTGTCCGTAGCCTTCGTAGCACTAAGACAGCAGAGAAACTCATTTTAAGACTACAACCGACACAGGACGGAGTATTCCAGATCCAACTGGGACGAGGCCAAGAATGGTGAACAGCTGTAGGACGCGGCAGAACGCCACTTAAAAGGAGGCACAGTAGAAACAGAGCAACACGGGAAACAAAGGGGGCGCTACCTCGCAGCTGAGTGCCACTCGCATGAACCTGAGGACCGTGGGAGAGACCGGGGCAGCTCCTGTCAGCAAGATGCGCACGCAACCTCCGAGGCTGGCCTGCAGGGGGCAGCAGCACACGTCATTAATTCTTCACAGCTCAGGTCCACTCCCAAAGCAACAAAGAGTCGCCGGGTCAGAGATTAGAAAGTCAGGGGTTGGGGATGAGTTGTTATTCTGCCCATCCAAAACGTTTTTGACTGCTATTTTTAAAGAATCAGCGGTTGTGTAATGCACATCCTACCCAACGGGGGGGGGGGGGACGACAAACAAACAAACATGGGTTAGCAGAGGCGATCCGTCAAGGCGCCAACGTGCCGCTTGCAGGATGGTTTTTTAGCTGAAATTCCAAACTGGAGGACGCAACAACAATGAAGCCTTTTCATTGAACAGAGTGAACAGATAGCAGCATTGCTGCAGCAAGTACGATTTGTTGTCGCTTTGCAACAGCAGCTCAAGCTGCCGTGACACATAGCATTCATTAAAGCAGACTTTACCGTGTTACGAAGGATGCCGTGGAAGCATCATAGTTAATATGTAATGCAGAATGAATGAAGTTATTGAAACATGATGTTTGAATCCTCGTTCCTTTGGTGGAAAGGGGTTAATAGTATCCACTTGTGCACCCTGTTTCAAAATTGTGACTCATAGTTTGTGCTAATGTGGATAGACCAGGGTGGGGAAGCCTTTTGACCACAATGGGTTCTAAGATTTGACAGAGGGGCCGGGCCAGGAACAGATGGATGGAGTGTCTGTGTAACCCGTATAAATGACATGCAAAAGACATTACATCAAAGGGTTTGGCCTTGTGAGAATATAGCAGCAAAAGCCACTCCAGTTTAAATGAGTCTTAGAAATGCATGATAAGGGAGTTGCAGAAACAAACTAGAAAGACAATCAGAGATCGCAGACCCCGCCTCCAAAAGACTATTGGATCTTGTGAGACAGTAAACAGGGCTTCCGGATCAGAGGGGCCAAACCTGCTCTAGCTTGCTGCTCCGGAACGTACTACAAGAGTCCTTCTGGACTCTTTTTCCCATCATGCCATTCGTGTCCCTCCCTCTTAAAGTGGCAGTTTACAGCACAGGCACGATTCCAGATGTAAAAATAATTCTAGAATCTGGATCCAGATCCGGATCAACGCCATTCTCGGGGAGGACCGAGCCACAGACAGAACCTTGCTTGTGTAAAATCTTCAAGTCGATTGGGTTACTAGTTTTTGAGTTATGCGCTCGGACAGACAAACAGACAGACAGACAGACAGACAGACGAACCCAATTGCAATACCCTCGCCTCCGCTTCGGCGAGGGTAATTAAGACACGTTAGGCGCCCAGCACTGCAGGAAACTGAAATCTGTCCATGGAATGGAGCTCTGGGTAGTTCAATACCTGGACCTTCTTGAAGACGAGATGGTCCCAGACACTGTCTCTCCTCACAATGCCTTTCATCATCTCTGCCTCCTTCCTCTTGTAGGCGAACTCCAGCAGCCAACGCTTCATGGGGCTGTTGGCCTGACCGTAGATCTACAGCGGGAAACACACTCCAGAACAATTAGCACCGCCGGAACCCTCGTTTATGCTCCTATCATTAAGATTCTGCAGCTCTCCGGTGATTCGTAGCTCACCTACCTTGTCATAGATTTTGTTCAGCAGTCGAGGTACCACAGGGAACATGGTGGGTTTCAGCATCCTCATGTCCTCTGACAGCAAAGAAATGTTTCCTTGGAAAAAGCCGATCCTGGCTCCCTGCACAATCATCACTGACTGAAAGAGAAGAGGGGGCAGCGTTCACTGCGACCGTTTGGTTACAGCGCTCTGCGTCCAAGTTGCTTTTCTTTTAACTTGTTTCATTACGGGCCCCGACCTGCTCCTGCTCCTGCTCCTGGCATTTTAGGATAAGTAAGCGGGACTATGTTTTGATGTTGTTTGTTTGTTTGTTTAGGAGTCGTTCTTTTATAAATAATAAACCAAATGCCCACAGGTGTGTCAGTCCCTCAGTTCAATAGAGCAATCCCTACAGTCAGAATAGAATAGACTAGTACTTTGTTGTCATGAAACACAGTGATGCAATGAAATTAAAGGGGCTCTGCGCAGTGCATTGCAGGTCAATACAATACAAATACATACAACGGATAATACTTAAGTGTGATAGTTATCAAGGTGCACAGTGACAAATTACATAGTTATTGGGGTAATTGCACATTTGTTAAGGTAAGTCCTTGATTAAGATGTGGATGAGTACGTTTAACTGTTATTTAAGGTCCGTAAGGCCCAAGGGAAGAAACTGTGAGACAGTCTGGTGGTGAGGGATTCGATTGGCCAGTAGCGCCGCCCAGAGGGCAGCAGGTCAAAGAGGTGATGGGCGGGGTGTGAGGGTTCTCCGGTGATGCCCTTAATTTTGCTGAGACAGCGGGATCTGGCGATGTCTTCCAAGAAGGGCAGAGGGCCCTCCTTGGAAGACATCGCCAGTGGAGACTTCCTGTTCTTCACTGGGGAGCCAGTGTACCACACCCCCAGGCAGTATGCTAGTATACACTCTCCACTGAGCAGTGATAGAAGTCCAGCATCAGCCTTTCTGGCCTTTCAGTTTAGAGTTCATTCCAGTTGTTCCTCCAAAAACCCAAGAGTTCCATCAAGTCTTCAGTAAAAGACTCAAAAAAATCAACCAAGGATCAACTTAAAATGTCCCAAAACCAGGCACTGTAAATAAAAGCATTGAAGTCCGATTTTGTTTTTGCCAACATGGATTCAGAAGTTCGCTGTCGTTCAGCTGGTCAGTAATCAGTGAAAGAGTCTGCCTCAAGCCTTGGGGTGACTGCTTTGATCAATCTCAGATGAAAAGTGTCCGGCCAAAGAGATTCTTCTCTTACTGACAATGACCCCAGAGATGTAAGTCTTTGAAACAGCTGCCTACACTCGGTGGACTGAACAACACAGTCTGCTGATGGTAAACGTGTCTATCGTCTATCCCAGGGGTCGGCAAACTTGGCAGAGGGGCCGGACCAAGAACAGATGGATGAAGTATTTGTGTGAGCTAATATAAATGACACATGAAAGCTATTGCATTAAAGGATTTGGCCTTTTACAGGTAGCATTACAGGGAAAAGGTCAAATGAATGAGGTTTAATTATAGTACAATTTTATTTAATAATATAATTTTGACAAGTTTGACGGGCCGGATTAAAAAGACCAACGGGCCACATATGGCCCCCGGGCCTGGGTTTGCCCATGCCTAGTCTATCCTCTGTCTGCTTGTAACCTTGGCTTGCCATAGGCTAATGACTGAGCTCTTTGCAGGTGGGCGGTAACATAATTTTATATATGGTATTGTATATGATGGCGAACAGCCTAGCATGTAGTAAACGTGAGACCGACACACAGATCTGTCTTTAGCAACAGTCACTAAGGGACGTAAGGGAACACACAGTACCTGAACAACTCTCTCAAACATATGGGCCAAGGGCAGGAAGGAAATATGGACATCTCTGGCATCCAATGGACAGCGAACCTAAAAAACACTCACACACGTACAGGAATACCAACAGCAGGCGGGAACACAGACACACAAACACACATGGACGGACATGACCCAGGCTGAGAGACATTTGTCAAGCATTTGTCCTTCTGCTTCATTATTGTCCCGCTTCTTCGGGTATGACAAAGAAAATGAACACAATCTCAGCAAAATATTTTCATATTTCTTATATTATTATGTCTCTTATACACTGTGAAGTCACGATGGCTACGCTAACATGGTAGTAGCAAGGTTACTATAACATGAAACAAGCTGAGTGACCTTAACAGCAGCGGCAGCAGGTGAGCCGCTATGTTCAATCAAACGTGACTACTTTGCAGTTCAATAATTAACAATTGCTTTTTCAAGTAGTTGTTACAATTTCTGGTTCTCTGTCCAAACAAACATCAAACTTCATGTTTTTGGTGTCTTCTCAGTTCTCTTTTCCCAGGAAGGCGGGACAATTTTGTCAAGTCAAATCAAGTCAAAGTCAAAGTAGCTTTATTGCCAATTCATACAAGGAATCGAGAGGACGTTTCCCACAGTAAGACGGGTAAGGTGCACATTTCTAATACTAAAAATAAACATTAAAATACACGGCATTCAGACATACAGCATGTACAGTGCAAGAAACTATACTATTGTCATAGTAAATATGGTGCCTGCAACTATTACTACTACTACGACCGTACTTTCTTCTTGTCCCGTGAGAAGTCCCCACAGCAAACCGACGTTCTCCACTTCACCCTGTCCTTTGCATTGTCCTCCCCAACACCAGCCACTCTCATGTCCTCCCTCACTACGTCCATGTCTCTTCTCCTGGGTCGACCTCTAGTCCTGTTCCCTGGCAGTTCCATCCTCAGCATCCTTCTACCGATATAGTCCCCGTCTCTCCTCTGGACATGTCCAAACCATCAAAGTCTGGTCTCTCTGACCTTGTCTCCTAAACGTCTAACCTTCACTGTCCCTCTTATTGTCTCATTTCTAATCCTGTCCAACCTGGTCCCTCCCAAGGAGAACCTCAGCATCTTCATCTCTTCCACTTCTAGCTCCGCCTCCTGTCTTTTCCTCAGAGACACTGTCTCTCAGCCGTCCATCATGGCTGTCCTCACCACTGTCTCTAAGCCGTCCATCATAGCTGTCCTCACCACTGTCTCTCAGCCGTCCATCATGGCTGTCCTCACCACTGTCTTGTAGACCTGTCCCTTCGTCCTATCACAGAGCACACCTGATACTTTCCTCCACCCGTTCCAGCCTGCCTGCACACGATTCTTCACCTCCTTTCCACATTCTCTCCATCACTCTGCTCTGTTGACCCGAGGTACCTGAAGTCCTCTCCCTTCTTTACGTCTATTCCTTGTAGCTTCACTGTCCCCCCTGGGACCTTCTCATGTACACACATGTACTCTGTTTTACTCCTGCTCACCTTCATTGCTCTTTTTTTCTAGAGCAAACCTCCACTTCTCTAAATTCTCCTCTACCTGCATCATATTCCAAGGAGCTTCCTGTCTCACCTCATCTGTTAGTCTGTCCATCACCATGGCAAACAAAAAGGGGCTCAGAGTTGATCCCTGGTGCATCCCACCTCTACACTAAACTCTCCTGTTACTCCTACTGCACACTTCACTGCTGTCCTACATGTCCTGAACTACTCTGACATACTTCTCTGCCACTCCAGACCTCCTCATGCAGTACTACAGTACCTCATGCAGTACTACAGTTCCTCTCTGGACACCCTGTCTAGGCTTTCTCTAGACAATGCAGCTCCTTCTGACCTTCCCTGTACGTCTCCATTGCTAGCCTCAACGCTAACATTGCGTCTGTGCTGAGGTACAGCAGCAACTGAAGTGAGAGTGATGTAGAGAATGAAGAAGATGAAGAATCAATCTTCACTATTTGATTTATATTTTTCTACCAAAGGAGCTCAACAAGCTTACAGCGACTCACCTCTGTTATTTTAATGAAGGCTGAGCAGTTGCACACAATATTACCATGTGTCAGCATAGCCCCCTTCGGGTTTCCTGAAAACACAACACACACACACACATGTTTACGTAAAATTAATTATTTATTCAAGATATTTATTCTTTATATCTCTATTTTTTTTAGGCACCTGTAGTTCCGCTGGTGAAACAGATAACAGCCATGTCCTCAGGCTGCGGAGGCTGGAAGGATGGGTGTGATGATTAAACAAACAATCGAAACCACATAACACCATTATCATTGTAATTATAGGCTCCGGTAGCAAATTGCTCACCACTGGTTGGTGACGGTTGGCCTTCCCGATAGCCTGTGCACAAGACGGGAATATTTATAACGTCATTCTGGACAGAATTAAATAACAAGAGAAAAAAAGATTCTGACTATTTAGAAATCCATAGGATGATCTCCCTCCTCTGTGGCAGGGACTCAATAAGCAAAGACAGAAAACCTTTTTCTCACCTCAAACTCAAAACGGGCGAATGAAACAAAACATAATGGAACATTAGGAAAGAGCCAGCGGACACTGACCTCCATCTCCTGCAGACTGAGGACGTGGATCCCGGCCTGTTGGCCCCTGCTGACCAGGCTTGCTTCAGGGGTCTTCATTAAAACTATGGTTTTCACTGTGTGCTTCTTGTCCTTAAGGCAGTCCAGCAACAGAACAACTTTATCTTCAACGTCACAAACGACCGTCGCGAGGGAAGCTGGAAGACAAACGCAGACAGGGTCCCCCAACCAAAAGCATCGAGGGGTGTGTGTTCACGCTGCTGCAGGGTATTACCTATGTCTACGATGTACTCGATGGCTTGGACTCCCAGCGTGTCGTACAGAGGGACCACCACCAGAGAATACGTGTAGCAGGCCAGTTCAGTCATGTTCCACTGCACACAAGCGAGAATCAAAGGACGATGCACCGAATCAACGGCATACAACAGGAGGCCCCGCGTGCCACGGTTGGCACACGAGGGCACTTATGTTGGCACGCAGAGAATATTAAAAGGCAAAAAAAAATCATATTTTATTATATTTAACACCTCACAAGAAATGGAGCACACTAAATGCTAATGTTGAGTTAATTATGTCGGCAAGCTGAAAGTACAGTAGTAGTAGTAGTATTAACTGCTTAATACGGAGTGTAAATCATTCCGTTGCGAGTGTGCGGATGTGATCGCGTACGACGTCCTTGATTCAGCGCGCCACCTCGAGTTCAGTCGGCTAGCTTAGCAGCGGTGTTAGCGTGACGAGTAAACCAGGTTCCAGTTGTTCTTTTCAACGTAGTTGAACAAAGGATTATGGATTTCTTTCAAGAGGAGACCGGCCCATGTGCGCCCTTTGCTGTGAAAGTGTGGAGTGCAGAACATCGAGTGTGCGGCGGCATTTTAAGCTAAACGCACACAAAACTAGAAAGACAATCAGAGATCGCAGACCCCGCCTCCAATAGACTATTGGATCTTGTGAGACAGTAAACAGGGCTTCCGGATCAGAGGGGCCAAACCTGCTCTAGCTTGCTGCTCCGGAACGTACTACAAGACTCCTTCTGGACTCTTTTTCCCATCATGCCATTCGTGTCCCTCCCTCTTAAAGTGGCAGTTTACAGCACAGGCACAATTCCAGATGTAAAAATAATTCTAGAATCTGGATCCAGATCCGGATCAACGCCATTCTCGGGGAGGACCGAGCCACGGACAGAACCTTGCTTGTGTAAAAAAGTCGATTGGGTTACTAGTTTTTGAGTTATGCGCTCGGACAGACAGACAGACAGACAGACAAACAAACAAACCCATTTGCAATACCCTCGCTTCCGCTTCGGCGAGGGTAAAAACCGGCGTCATATGAGACACAATGAACTTTAAACTGCATCAACCAGAGCTTTCCCTCCAGGAGAGAACACAGATTTGGAGTTGATTCACACCACGAAACAGTGGCTTTAGAATATACTTTAAGGACTCTTTTAACCAAATTGTAACGTAACGTAACGCAGACGTCTGGAGAGCAGGAGCTGAAGCTCATTCCCTCTTCATCATCATCGTGAATCTGTGCATTGTTCGACGGTGGTGCAAATTAGACAAGCAACACGCTCAATATAAATGCATGCATCCAGTGGGAAATACTGTTTCTGTCAAACAGCAAAAACTGGTCTGTCCCTTGGGCCGAGTCCAGGGTACACACAGATCGTCAGGCGAAGAGCAAACGCTCTCCGATTGGAGCAGGAAATGTGACACTCGTGTATCTGGGTCAACGCTTTTAATAATGAGACAAGAATGTGGCTGTGCAAGTTGCATCACGCCAAGACTGTTCAAAAATCGTTATTCTCCTCTTCCCGATAGCCGTTTAGTCCCAACCAAGGTTTCAACACCTGATGATTCATCGCTTTTTGCAAGCGTCCAGTCACGTGCGATTTCCTGTGGTGACTATATCCGCAGTCGAAGTCTTGCTCCTCATTTGCTGCCTGAAACTGGGGACTTGTGGCGACCCGGCCGAAGCCACACCGGCAGCGGCGTCCACCAGCGGCTCATTTCACCTCAGCGGCTGCAGGATCTGCTCCAAGACAGCCTCGGAGTTTGCAAAAATCAGCTTCCCAAAAACAATGACGCCTCACTATTCCCTAAAGCGCCGGTCGGTCCCGGCATCGTTGGGCCCTCGTAGCTAATATTCCTGTTTATTACCCTCGCCGAAGGGGAGGAGAGGGTATTGCAATTGGGTGCGTTTGTTTGTTTGCTTGTTTGTTTGTCTGTCCGAGCGCATAACTCAAAAACTAGTAACCCAATCGACTTGATATTTTTACACAAGTAAGGTTCTGTCCGTGGCTCGGTCCTCCCCGAGAATGGCGTTGATCCGGATCTGGATCCAGATTCTAGAATTATTTTTACATCTGGAATTGTGCCTGTGCTGTAAACTGCCACTTTAAGAGGGAGGGACACGAATGGCATGATGGGAAAAAGAGTCCAGAAGGAGTCTTGTAGTACGTTCCAGAGCAGCAAACTAGAGCAGGTTTGGCCCCTCTGATCCGGAAGCCCTGTTTACTGTCTCACAAGATCCAATAGTCTTTTGGAGGCGGGGTCTGCGATCTCTGATTGTCTTTCTAGTTTGTTTCTGAAATTATTGCAGCGTATTCCCATAAAGCATGAAATGATTCACATTCTGTTGTTCTCGGGAACCTTCGGCCTGCTGTCAGACACAATTTACCAAGACTCCGATCTTGCATCACGTGATGTGTCATGTATGTCTACGTGTTCAGCTCGTAGGAGGAGTGTCATTTTGTGAATGAGTTCTGTGGGGGGGGGTTATTGTCTGTACCTCAGGTCTGTTCTGGGAGAAGATGCCGATGTTGCAGTCGCCGGTTCCGGAGTGTCCTTTGTGAAGAAACGCTGAACCCAAATACTCTGCTCTCTCCTTCGCCTAACACACACACACACACACACACGCACACGCACACACACACACACACACACACACACACAGAGGGTTTCGTGATATATTGTCGCTGTTAACTGGTGTAAACACGATGCGTTACCTGCTGGAGGCTTTAGTATCACAAACTAATCTCACATTCTCGTTCTCATCACAAAGACATGATGAAAATATTCCACGGCCCCCATTAGTCACTAAAACGTTCAAATAAGTTGTGCTTCCATGATCAATAAGTAAATCAATTCATTTGTTTCCGGCTCCAGCTCACAGACGGATACGTTTCATGCTGGCCCCTCCGTTTCCGTGGGTCCGCTCAGCGCCGCTCGGGCGGCTACCAGAAAGGCACGATGGATGCACCTCCTCATGCTCGGTTTGGGCATCGTGGGGGCTTCTGGTTTCTTTTAGCTCCATTTGATAAGATAAAGGTTGTTTTATTGATCAGAGCCGTTGTCGGGTTCCCTTCCTGTGTGTTTATAAATGGGATGAGTCAAAAAGGTGCGTTGGCGTTTGCACAGCGAAAGCTCCGACACGCTAAAGTCTGTCGTCGTGCGGTCGGTCAGTGGGAAGGAGGCTTTCCGGCGTTGCCTGCAGTTTAGGGTTCAGGTTAAACCAGCCAGTCAATCCGTCGTAGTTTGCGTAGAGCTTTGGGTAGTGACCCAAAGAACACAGTGTGTGTGTGTGCGTGCGTGTGCGTGTGTGTTCCTTGGCAGATCGAGATGAAACCACACACACACTCTCTGTTAGTTCAGATCGGTAAGATGTTTGTCTTGATGTGACAAGGTGATGAGGGAGAAGTTTAAATTAAATCCTTCGGGATTCTAAATATTTGTATGCCGTCCTGAGATTATCTCACTGAAAGATTTCTGTGAAAATTCCTCAATTTGAGGTATTTTCATTTAAATGCATGACATCATTGTGGCTGGAGTCACTCTGTCTTTATAAGGTGAGCATATTCATGACGCCACTCACCTCTTCGTAGGACATCCATTCGTACGGCTGGTTGGGTTTCCTGGAGCCCAGATAAGGGCCATTATCTTGAGGATCAAAGGAGAGCGATAAGGGGGGGGGGGGGGGGGGGGGTAAGAGAAGACAGAGCCAGGTTTCAGGGGTAAACCCAACACAACAGTGTCACCTTTAAAGCTGTGTGATGGTGTGCAATGACCCATGAGGCGTGTTGTGGTGAAGCCCTGCAGTGTTATCAGTGCAGACAGAGACGGACGAACGAACAACAAACACACAGCAGAGACGTTCTGTCCAGCGACGTCTCTCTGACATCGTGACTTACTGGAGACCCTGAGCCCTCTGAGGAAGAACTCGTACAACGTTCTGGCGTCTTCGTAGATGTGGGTCAAATGCTCATCTCCGTCCAGCAGCAGCGATCGGCGTGCCATCGCTGAGCCCTGGGAAAGACAGGAACGGCCCGACTCATTTGGTTGATTGGTTGTTTGGCTGAGAAGCGTTTTTCACATTTGGCCTAGAGTGAGTCTCCGCTGCCTTCCTGGGTGTCAGCAGAAGACCCTGGCCTTTGACCTATCAGCCCTTTGACCTATGAATATCTGACCCGAGGTACACAGGTGAGCATATCATATAGTATCTATGGCTAGGAAGTAGAAACGTGTAGTCTATATATATGTGTGTGTGTGTGTGTGTGCTGTGCTTCTTCTCACTTCTTTTATTTTCTTCCTCCATTTCATTTCTACGTTATGTTGTGTACAGAATTAGTTTAGGAGCAATCGGGAAGCTTATTATCTGATTACTTCTAGAGACTTGGAAGTACGTATGAGGACGTCCGAGAGGAGCACGCATTTGACACGTGACCATGTTCAAGCGGTTGTCTGGGCGACAGGCGTGTGAACCGTCTGGACCGTCTTCCTGTGGTGCACGGCAGGATGAGATCCCCGAACTCACCGGAACCTCAACTGACTGCATCTGGAGATCATCAACCGACGGGATGGCTTTGGGCCGCGTCGCCAGGTAGTAGGTTGTTGCAGCAGCCACCGCTCCGATGCTGAGCAGCACGGGGGTGGAGACGCCACTGATGTACTGACTGACATCGTTCAAGTCTGGCAATGCCATTGTCTGAGCACAACGCTGCTGGCGTGGTTGCTGTGGGAAGCTCCGTGGGGCTCTGGCTAGGAGGAGCTGAAAGAGAAACGGAGAAGGCAGCTCGTTCTTCATCTGTAGCTTCAGAAGAAATCACATCCATCATCCTTAATGTTGTTCTTTTCTTCTTTACAGTGATTATTGAACATTTGAGGACATTCTCAGGGTTCAAAAAATGACCAGAGCCGTACCTTAACACTATGATGTATAGCTAAACAGTAAACATGAGAACTTTCTCTCTCTCCCGATCCGCCCAATCCTTCTCTCTCTCCATCTATCTCCCAAGCTTTCTCGCTCTCTTTCACCCGAACCAGTCAAAGCAGAGGCCGCCCACCTCGATTCTTGGGCCTGCTTGAGGTTTCTACCATATGAAAGCTAGTTTTTCGTATCCACTGTCTCCATGTTCTTACTCATTGGGGATTGTCACTCTAGTGTCAACCGACACGGACTCCTTGTGGCAAGAAAGAAAGAACCCGTGTTGTGATACGGTCGGTGCACAAATAGAACTGACTTGACTTGAATATCCCCAACTGGACCCGTTTTTAAATATGCATGTTAGCATGTCAGTCCCATTTGAATTGTCATGAATAACACGTACAATATAATTCCATTGTTCAGCCCTCGCAATGTCGCAAGATCTCACGAGACCAACACGCCGCTGGCTTGTCACTCCTGAAATCACAGCAAGCCTGGACACGTAGACTATTGTAGCTACGTGTGGCTCTGCTACCTAGCTGGTATGCAGAACCAACACCGTCGGGGTTTGGTCGTAGTCAGTGAGTGCTGCTGCTTGGGACACTGTTGCGTGTCTAGTTTCGTTTTCACTGAACGAGTGAAGCGCGCTCAGAGCGCTCGGCCCATTTAGTCGCCAGCATCTAGAAGTTGCTCGTGTCTCAAAGCAAAATTTTGCTTGCGTGTCTCGGAACGCTCGTATGTTGAGGATTTACTGGACAGGAAATGTTTCTAACCTTTACAGAAAATGTTTGTCTCGTAGAAACCGTCTAACCTGGAGAAGCCGATTTTAAAACAGGCAAGAGACCTAAAGACAAGCCCCGCCTCTCAGACAAAATCTGTGTCCTGTCTTAGTCCAGGGTGTTACCTCTGAAACATGCCACCAATAGAGGGCTTCGTCCTTCTCGTAAACAGTATCCCACAACGCAGCGCTGTCGGCCATCTTGGAAGGCTTTGTTCACAGAGACTTACATGTTCAGAATAGCGCTAATCGTAACCCGCGTCGTTTTTACGAAGTATTCCCTGGAAATTAACTTTTAATTGGATTTTGTAGCGTGGTGAATTATTCTGAGTCACTAGACAAGAAGGCTTTTACTCCTTACCAGGAGAAAACCGCTGGAATTGGGGGTGAAGATCTTTACCAGGTCGACAAGACTGAGTGGAGTAAAGATAACGACATCTTCCCAGACGTTTCATACCCGGACTAGCTGAATGGCCGTTAATGTGTTCCGTTAGCATACTCTGCGTCATCGCTGAATGAATGATCAACAACAATGAGCGCGTAAGCAAAGCCTTTCAAAATGGCCACCCGTAATGCGTTGTGGAAAATGTAGAAACGCCCCAAGTCCCATAGCAATAGTAAAGCTGAATCGTAAAAGGTTGCCAAGTCCACGGAATCCATTGCTTCTACAGTACATAAACAGATTGTACTTCAGACGCGGCTCACATTACAGTATAATTAGATCATTTTAACTGTCTAGTGTGCAATGTGATCTGAACAAGTTTAACTGGTATGCCAGGTTCCCAGTGTGTGTGTGTGTGTGGGGGGGGGGGGGGTGTTAAACAAAGAAGCGGTAAGGTTCTCATTATTGTAACGAGGAGACTTATAGAGCGCTGTGGACAGAATGAGAGTCTGGGGATTCCTACATAAGACCCTGAAGGGGCTGTGCTGACTGTCTTGATCAAAGTTTCTATTTTAGATCAGCCAGGGGCGACACGGTGGCGTAGTGGGTAGCACTGTTGCTTCCAGGCTTTCAGGTTGGATTCCGATGTGCGGAGTTTGTACGTTCTCTCCGTGTGGAAGTATTTTGAAGTGGATTACAAAAACCTTGCGATTTTATTTCAAATGTTCTTATTTAATATTTCCTGTTGCACTAGTCCAAGTCCAAAGTGAAAAAACTATCAAATGTATTACTGTACTCGAATATTCAAGCTGTTTAAGAGTTAATGTTGAAATAAGATGAATAAAATAGAAAATAAAGGACATCCTGGATCCATTTCTTCACTCGTCTTTATTTTTATGTATTATAGAAGTATCGGATCAGGGACTCGTATCAGTATTGGTTCAAAATCAAATGACTCGGGCACCTGACCGGGACATACCGGTACCTAATACAAACATAAGGAGAATGTACAGCATGGAGGACTCTGAATATAGATAGTATTTGCTGCATGAAATGTGTTGAATATTTGCATTTTAAAGGAGCTTTTGATTCTTTTTTTGGCCATTTTAGCCACTGGAGCTATCATTAAAAGAAAGACGATCCTTTGTACTGAAAATGACAATTAGTAAAATCCCCCAAAAATGTAGCGTACTAGCAGCACCGAAGGAAACCACACATTAAGAGCACAGGTAGCGACAGCAAAGGTCTGCAAAGCATCCACTCATTGGGATGACTTATTTATGGTGGGCTGCTATTGATGTGTTAATGCTCGTGATCACAAAAGGAGGACAGTGTCAATACAAACACAAGACATACACGACAATCAGGGGAACCGTCGGGCACATGCACACAAATGAGCAACAACACACACCTCCATATCGAAGGGTCACGAAAGCTCTTTAAAACACAGGCTGCAATCTCCCAGTGTCCTATTACCGGTATAGCCCCACTGAAAGCCTTCGCCCTCACCTGTAACAGGTGAATCCGTGGAATTCTGCTGAACAGCCAATGACAGCAACTCCGCCGCCGTTAAGGTAACCGCCAGACTCACACACTCCTGGCACTGAACGCTCACACAGATTCTTTTACAAGGTGACGTGCAAAACCTCAGCTGGTCGGCCAATCAAAGGTCAGGCAGGCTCCACGTGAGGCTGTGATTGGCTGGTAGTCAGTCAATGCGAGTTTGGAATTTGCTGATGCAAATTTTTTCAGTCTGATAAAATGTAAAAAAAAAAAAAAGTTACTTAAATGTACTAATTTCTACATCAAAAGTATTGGTTTATATTTATTTCATTATCATTATCCTTTCATTAATTTCTTATGGAAATATTGCATGAAAAGAAATTGTTAGAATGATCGCTAACTCGAGCCGTGTCATTTCAAACTCTGGAAATGTAATTACATTTTGCATTTGCAAACTTCAAAGCACACATTTATATTTCATCCATCCATCCATTTTCTTGTGGACTAGACGACTTCATTCATCTAGTCCACAAGAAAATTGCATGTTTTTTGGAGGTGGAAGGAACTTGGAGAAAACCCACGCGGACACGGGGAGAACGTACAGATTCTGCACAGATAGGATTTATATTTCAATCTCTATAGCTTAATTTCATTACTTCTTTGGAACCAGGCCTCTAAATCAATGTTATCCCACCAGAACAGCTGATCTCTTGTTGCAGAACTAGTCTCAGCCATATTGAGCAACATTCCTTCTTCACTTTGTAATCTTACTTTATCTAAGTCTTAGACAGCTTCTCTTGAAGGAGTTCCGTACTATTTAATATAAAGTATAACAGCACCATGTGATCATCGAAATATTACCCCTCCCCAATTTATGTAACTTCCTTCTCTCTTCAACATATTTGTTTTTAAATGAGTAAATTCCTGGCATTTATATAGGTTTCCATTTCATGTCTTCTTTCTTTTAGAAGCAAGCGGATCGTCTCCCCTCTTAAATGCTCCCGGACATTCAGCCACTGACAGATTGTTTCACTGGTTTCCTGCACTTTGTCGTTGCTTTATGGATTTTGACCCTGCTTGTTCCCGAATACCCATTCTGTCCCCGTCCTGGATTTTGCTTTGGCTTTCTGCCCCCAACTACGAGTCTGACTTTTGTCCTACCTGGACTGTCTGTCTCGCATCGGTGCCATAATAAAGATCATTTTGGGCTTATCAGCTGAAGCAGGGGCCTCAAAACTCAAATTACCCGGGGGGGCTGCAGGAGGCAGAGTCTGGGCGAGGTTGGGCAAAATAAATCGAATCTTCTCAAACATGATTACGAACAGTTCTTTCGTTAGCTTAGGTTACTTTTACGCTATAGTAACGTATATTACGTATAATATGCGTAAACCATGGGATACAGTTATGCAGGCGTTATTTAGTGTTATTTTTCGTAGCCAACACCAAAGTTCCGTCGACTTTAGAACCAAGGTGGGTAGATGCCAGTCTGGAGGCCGACCCCGAGGCGGAGTGGCCCTATTGGAGGTCCACTTCCCTTGGTGACATCTTCAACGAAACATCGGTGTCGGTCGTTAATCTGATTGTTAATTTTCCGATTCATCATAACAAATCTGGCAGTCCTTCGTCACCCCCCCCCGGAGTATTAGCATTGTTGAATCTTTATGGATGCTAATGCTCCCCAGCAGTCATGAAACCCGTCTAACGAGTCCCCTGGAGTCATTAGCACCCATAAGGTAAAGAGTTGTTGCCCCCCCCCCCCCCATAGGTGAGCTGTTATGCAGAGATGCCTCATTTCTGTCTCAAACAGATGCTGCAGGACAGCGTCCCTCATTTCTGTCTCAAACAGATGCTGCAGGACAGCGTCCCTCGTTTCTGTCTCAAACAGATGCTGCAGGACAGCGTCCCTCATTTCTGTCTCAAACAGATGCTGCAGGACAGCGTCCCTCATTTCTGTCTCAAACAGATGCTGCAGGACAACGTCCCTCATTTCTGTCTCAAACAGATGCTGCAGGACAGCGTCCCTCGTTTCTGTCTCAAACAGATGCTGCAGGACAGCGTCCCTCGTTTCTGTCTCAAACAGATGCTGCAGGACAGCGTCCCTCATTCCTGTCTCAAACAGATGCTGCAGGACAGCGTCCCTCATTTCTGTCTCAAACAGCTGCTGCAGGACAGCGTCCCTCATTTCTGTCTCAAGCAGATGCTGCAGGACAGCGTCCCTCATTTCTGTCTCAAACAGATGCTGCAGGACAGCGACAGAGGCTAACTGCACTCCATGAACGGGCGAGCAGCGAGCAGCGCAAATGAACCAGCTGCTAAAATTGAGGGTCCACGCGAGTGGCTAACCCGGGTCGTGACACGTACCGCTCTACAATATACTCAAGCCAAACGTGCCGGTACATACTCAATTGTAAATGATCTGTTTTTACAGATTAACTACTAAGTGCCTTAGTCGCCCATTATAAGTAAAAGTGCACGTCTATGAAACAGAGAGAGTTCACAAACCGGTTTGGGGCGGCAGCGGCTCAGTGGGTTGGGCCGTGGGCTGGGAAGTGGAGAAGTCCACAGGGGTCACCAGTTCAAGTCCCAGCTTAAACAAAATGTGGAGTGTGGGCTGGTGGCTGGAGAGGGGCCAGTCTACCTCCAGAGCACTGCCGAGCTGCCCTTGAGCACGGCACCGCATTTAGTGTCGTAATGACGCCGCACACTCGATGTCCTACAATATCGCATATCGCCCGGTCTCCATAATCCTTTGTTCTACTAACGACTGGAGCTTTGTTTCCTTGACATGATAACGCCGCTGCTAAGATAGCCCACTCAACGACTTAAGAGGCTCGCGGCGGAGCGTAATGATTCTATCACATGGGCAAGACACGCAACGCCCTAAGAAGGAGAACGCCTCACAGGTAAAGACGATCGTATGAAATTAAAGTTAGATTAACCAATAAACAGCAGAATTCGGCTTCTGCTGGGCCGACCAGCACTGAACCGGTACGTCTGGGTTACTAATGCGTCCACATTTGGATGCGATGTGACTCTAGGGGGACCTGTGAACAGAGACCCAGAGACCCAGAACACAATGACCGATGCTGACGATGCGGTTCAGACGGAACGGAGGAGCTGATCGCTGCTCTCCTCCTTCCGTCGGCGTCACACCCAGAATGCCTTTCCTCATAGAGTTCTGGGTACATTTATTATAAACTTTATTTAGCGTTTAACATGCCATTATAGACGGGGAGCTTTTCAAAGGAGACGCCACACCGCCCGGGTCGGTGAGGTCTTCTCGCCCAACACTTTCTAGAAAGTACTCCAAATGTTACTAAATTAAAATAGAGACAGAACATTTAACTATTAAAACACACACAATTCTACACCCATCTACACACAGCATCAAATACACAAGGATAGCCACATATTACTGCAACTACACAAAGTATTTCCCAGAGCCGAGCGGCTCCACTCGTCTTGTTTTATGCGTTTAGTTGGACTGTGCGTGCGGGATGTGATGCAAATGAACCACTTTGATCTACTCTTCCACCTCAAGCCTGAGCGTCAGGCGTCGGGGGAGGGTCCGTACCCAAAGAGCCAACAGGGCGGGAGCCAAAGGATTGCAGCCAATCACAGCCCGGTCACCTTTCACCTCAAAACCCGTCTAATGCTCCGAGAAATCCTTCCAGCAGGTCAAGAAGAGCACAGGAGGAATCCAGCTGGACCTGTTGAAGACTTGTTGAAGACTTGTTGAAGACTTGTTGAAGATTTGTTGAAGACTTGTTAAAGACTTGTTAAAGACTTGTTGAAGACTTGTTGAAGATTTGTTGAAGACTTCTTTAAGACTTGTTTAAGACCTGTTTAAGACCTGTTGAGGACTTGTTTAAGACTTGTTTAAGACTTGTTTAAGACTTGTTGAAGACTTGTTGAAGACTTGTTGAAGACTTGTTGAAGACTTGTTGAAGACTTGTTGAAGACTTGTTGAAGACTTGTTGAAGACTTATTTAAGACTTATTTAAGACTTATTTAAGACTTATTTAAGACTTGTTGGAGACTTATTGAAGACTTATTGAAGACTTGTTGAAGACCTGTTGAAGACTTATTTAAGACTTATTTAAGACTTGTTTAAGACTTGTTTAAGACTTGTTTAAGACTTGTTGAAGACCTGTTGAAGACTTCTTTAAGACTTCTTTAAGACTTGTTTAAGACCTGTTTAAGACTTGTTGGAGACTTGTTGGAGACTTGTTGGAGACTTGTTGGAGACTTGTTGAAGACTTGTTGAAGACCTGTTGAGGACGTTTCACCTCTAAACCATCATCAGTTCTAACCGACTCCTGTTGGAGCAAAGCGCAAACAAAAGCACGACAATAGGAGCCGATAGGAGCCGATAGGAGCCGAATGCGGGGAGATGGGCGGGCGGTGGAGCTGATGACAGAACCGTCGCTCAGCGTCACGGACTCGGCGCGTCTAATCTCGCGCACGCCTCCAAACGCGCATCGTTAATGTTACACTGGAAGCCTCAATCATTACACAAACGCGTCACGTAAAAGCATTAACATGTGTTTTAACAGTGATTAACATGTGTTTTAACAGTGATTAACATGTGTTATAACAGTGATTAACATGTGTTATAACAGTGATTAACACGTGCTATAACAGTATCTAAAGATCGTTTGTTCAAAAGCGATTAACGGGTCAGCTACGTTACTTTATTGACGCCTCTTACCTCTCGGCAGCAGAAGTTTCCTGCTTCTTGCTTCCTGGTGCAGAAATCACATTGTGACAGCAAAAAGTACTTCCGGATAGAACTTTCAAAATAAAGTTCCTGGTTAATAAACGTTCCTAAAACTTTTTTGAGAATGTGTAAACAATTTTATTTGCCGTAAACTAAAATGACGCTGTATTTTAGTAATATAACTCTTAAGATACATATACATTTATTCTTGAAAGGGAACGTGTTCAGTGCACGTGACACGTGGGACCTTTGACATGTGCAGGAATAGATAAAACCCTCAACGTTGCTCCGCAAAGCCGCCCCTCACATTTCTCTTTTGAAGTGTTTGATTTTCCAAACGTGTTTAAGTTTTATTTCTATTTCTATTGATCGAACCAAATCACCGACCTCCTGCCTCTTTCCCCGCTGGGCAAGCACGACAGCAGTTGAGACTAATATTGCTAAAGCTACCACTACTGCTACTAATACTACTGGATGATGAATATATTTATTAGATAGAATGTTAGCGTACAAGTACAGTCACACAGTAGCATGTATTACAGTACAAGTACAGTCACACAGTAGCATGTATTACATTACAAGTACAGTCACACAGTAGCATGTATTACAGTACAAGTACTGCCACACAGTAGCATGTATTACATTACAAGTACAGTCACACAGTAGCATGTATTGCAGTACAAGTACAGTCACACAGTAGCATGTATTACAGTACAAGTACAGTCAAACATCCTGTCTAAGAGGAGCATTTCTAAAAAGCCCTTACAGTCTTGTTTCCGTTGAAAGTCCTCCGTACATAAATCATCGACATTCAGCTCTTTGACTCGCGGGCCCCGATGGGTTCTAAGACTTACCAGAGGGGCGGGGCCAGGAACAGATGGGTGGCGTGTTCGCGTGAACTAATATAAATGACATGTAAAAGCCATTTGGCCCTTTACAGGGAGAAGGTAAAATGAATGGGGTTTAAATATAAGATGTAATTTAATGGTAGAATTTGGGCACGTTCGGGGGGGGGGGAATTAAAAAGCCCCCGGGCTGTTTGCCCACGCCTGGTTTAGAGTTAGTGTCACTTTATTAAAAAAGGAGGCCAGCAGCGAGGGGCCAAGGACCTCACAGGAGAGCTCAAAGTCACCAGAGGCCTCGTGTGTCAACCTGCAGCCGTCTGCAATCACAGGAGTGGAAGTACCGGCACAGGAAGTACCAGCACAGGAAGTACCAGCACAGGAAGTACCAGCACAGGATGACCCAGCACAGGATGACGACCGGCTCTTCAGCCGCTTCAGGGTCCCGCTGGTAATCCTCCTGGAACTGTGTGCGGAGCCGTGGCCGGCCCTGGAGCAGGTGCTGCCCACCAGCCGGGGAAACCCAGACGGAGCTGGCAGACCGATCGGGGCGGTTTGGGACGGAATCATCCAAACATTTGAAATCGAAGTATCGCGTGAACCGTACGTCGTAGAGACTTGAGAAGTTGGTCTGTTCGACATAATTCGGCTCTGCTGAACACGCTGGTCCGAACCCCGCCTCTGTACGACCTTCCGTTCCTGAGATATGACAAAAGTAAACCTTTACACGTCCATAACGTCGTCACCGGAAGTCACACCCACTTTCCCGTCACGTCAGTTCCAGCCACATGTGTCATCTATAAGTGTGTCAAGTTACAAGTTGTTAAGTGAGCAAGTCATTACGAAGGTATCCAACGATGGTCTGCGCTCGTCAATTTGTGCTTGTGTGTGTGTGTGTGTGTGAGTGTGTGAGTGTGTTGGTCCCCCGATGGTTGAATCGGCGCGCTCGTCCACTCGTTTGTGGGTCGTCTTCTCCGTTGCAAAAGCAGTAGCCCCTTACGCCCAGGATAGGCGCTCGGGCTTAAATATATAAATAGAATAAATAACAAACAATCAATGTCTGTCAATGTCACAAAAGGCTTTTTACGTACAAAAATGCAACCATTGAGCATTAGAAACTTCTTGTTTTGTCTGGTATTCAGCCAAGACTGGTATTTATAATTTTTTTAATTTCTTGATCTTATCTTTTCTTAACTCTTTGAGTGCCGTTCATGTCGAAAGACGTTTTTTTCTAACCCAAACATCCACTGCCGACATTGAAGTCTGCCTCTCTTCAAAGGCCAATAACTGAGACATGCTAGGACACACGCTCTTGTTCTGATGAAAGAAGAGACTTTAATCTTTCATTTGCTTGGTTCGGTGGGTGCATATACATAGTAAAGAATATTACGTGGGGCTTGGAATATTGGGAAAATGTGTAAAACTGGGGCGCTCAATGAGTTAATATAATAGTTTTGTTTCTCTACCCAATTCAATGGTTTTTGCAAAATCCTGTAAACATTTTAATTGAAGAGATGCTCAGTCTAGAATATGAAAACAACATGCTAATCGCTCACAAGGATGGAATGCGCTGACCTTCTTGGTTCTTGCAGATATTATCATATAATCTGTGGGAATATCACCAGGCATGAAATTTAAGAACACTATTGATTAGCTGGCTGTTCTCCAAACTGAATGTGTGAATTGGAAACACGCGTCCATCACGTTCTATTTATCTTGGGAGCATCTCATGCTGTCCACACGGCCTGTACTGTTTCCAGTGTCACAGATAAAGTCACAAAGTAACACAATAAGAACGGGGCAGGAGACAAAACGTGAAAGTCAGTATTCTTTTTATCTGTTCGTATGGACCACCCACAAAGTTCCTCTCGGCGGCTTCAGAAACAAAACTCAAACAAACTGAAATGCCGCTCATCTCACGGTTACTCCGCCCAACCCAAACCCGAACGTCCGTGGGGCGGCCACTCGTCCAAGTCTCCTGCACCGATCACAAAGAAGCCATTTTCAGCCTCTTTTCGTTCTCCTCCTGAAGGTCGGTTCTGTCAGGGTCCCTCGCTTCTGACATCAAAGCCTCGTAGATCAGCAGGTCAATGTTTCATTCGCTTCAGGTTCTCCAGTCTCCACCGGCCACTCCCGCCATCTGCCGTCCTTTTCCTGAATGTTGCGCCGCTCTCCTTTATCTCCTTTCAGTGATTACCAGCAGGTGTGTCTGCTCCCACACCTGAATTGCTTCAGTGACCACGCCCATTGCTGTACATGCAGGGATCCACAGGGTGGGGCAAAAAAGTCCACATGATTCAGCAACACATCCTGCACACGTACAATTCATACAGTGGTCCTGGCCTCCAAATAAGTTCGTACGTCACCCCGGTGTAAAGGATCGGTCAAATGTTAAATAATCCAAACTTTCATCTAATGTAATCATTAGACAAAGATCAAAGGAAAAGCTTTTAGCACACACTGCGTTAGCATTCACCCTTTCATGCTAACATTCACACTGTGGTGGCATTCATATCATATTAGAGACCAGTGTAGCCAGTACCCATTGTTACGGGCCCCGGCCTTCCTGTGTGTGTGTGTGGGGGGGGGGGGGGGGGGGGGCTGTGCTGTGTTTGGGATTAGTGTTTAGTGACTCAGTATTATAATTGCCTCTCTATGTCACAGGCCCTCCCGGCCTCAGGGCCTCCGGACCACCAGAACCAGCTCCGGCCAAGGTTAAGTTTATATGTTTGGATTCTTATTGTGACACTGAGCTTTGATTTTGGTTTCTGTATCTCCAGTCCTGCTTACCAACCTTTTCTGTTGGCTGTGATTTTTTTTTTTACCTCCGCCGAGGTGAGGCGGCGGTTATGTAATCGCCGGCATTTGTCTTTCTGTCGGTCCGTCCTTTAGGACAATAACACAAAGAGTTCTGGACGGATCTGGATGTTTTCATTTCTGTTGGGAATGTTACCAGGAATAGAAGATTACATTTTGGTGATGTAGGGAATTCCATATTAGATGGAATTCAACAACATGATTGCATGCCGACAGAACAATAGGGCTGCACAACATTTAGTTAAATTGATTATACTCATCACATCAAGTCTCATCAGAGATAACAGATCGACTGATCGACAGGGATTTCAGATTGGCTGGGGCAAAGCCCCACCCTCAGGGGACGGACTGAAACGGATGTGTTAAAAAGGAGGCGACATGAAGACACTCCTTGGTTCGGACACTGGGAGGCGACATGAAGACACTCCTTGGTTTGGACACTGGGAGGCGACATGAAGACACTCCTTGGTTTGGACACTGGGAGGCGACATGAAGACACTCCTTGGTTCGGACACTGGGAGGCGACATGAAGACACTCCTTTGGTTTGGACACTGGGAGGCGACATGAAGACACTCCTTGGTTCGGACACTGGAAGGTGACAAGAAGACACTCCTTGGTTTGGACACTGGGAGGCGACATGAAGACACTCCTTGGTTTGGACACTGGGAGGCGACATGAAGACACTCCTTGGTTTGGACACTGGGAGGCGACATGAAGACACTCCTTGGTTTGGACACTGGGAGGCGACATGAAGACACTCCTTGGTTTGGACACTCGGAGGCGACATGAAGACACTCCTTTGGTTTGGACACTGGGAGGCGACATGAAGACACTCCTTTGGTTTGGACACTGGGAGGCGACATGAAGACACTCCTTTGGTTTGGACACTGGGAGGCGACATGAAGACACTCCTTGGTTCGGACACTGGGAGGCGACAAGAAGACACTCCTTTGGTTCGGACACTGGGAGGCGACATGAAGACACTCCTTGGTTCGGACACTGGGAGGCGACATGAAGACACTCCTTTGGTTTGGACACTGGGAGGCGACATGAAGACACTCCTTGGTTCGGACACTGGAAGGTGACAAGAAGACACTCCTTGGTTTGGACACTGGGAGGCGACATGAAGACACTCCTTGGTTTGGACACTGGGAGGCGACATGAAGACACTCCTTGGTTTGGACACTGGGAGGCGACATGAAGACACTCCTTGGTTTGGACACTGGGAGGCGACATGAAGACACTCCTTGGTTTGGACACTCGGAGGCGACATGAAGACACTCCTTTGGTTTGGACACTGGGAGGCGACATGAAGACACTCCTTTGGTTTGGACACTGGGAGGCGACATGAAGACACTCCTTTGGTTTGGACACTGGGAGGCGACATGAAGACACTCCTTGGTTCGGACACTGGGAGGCGACAAGAAGACACTCCTTTGGTTCGGACACTGGGAGGCGACATGAAGACACTCCTTGGTTTGGACACTGGGAGGCGACATGAAGACACTCCTTGGTTTGGACACTCGGAGGCGACATGAAGACACTCCTTTGGTTTGGACACTGGGAGGCGACATGAAGACACTCCTTGGTTCGGACACTGGGAGGCGACAAGAAGACACTCCTTTGGTTTGGACACTGGGAGGCGACATGAAGACACTCCTTGGTTTGGACACTGGGAGGCGACATGAAGACACTCCTTGGTTTGGACACTGGGAGGCGACATGAAGACACTCGTTGGTCTCGTTGAGCCAATATAGCCGGTACTTGTTCTACTGGACGTTCTATTGGACGTTCTACTGGACGTTCTACTGGACATTCCTTCAGCGGTCCTGCTGCTGGACACGGCTCTTCATCAGGATGATGCTCAAGGTCGTGGCAGCCTTCACGGTCCTCTGCAGCAAAGCAGAACACACACAAGCAGCTTCACGGAACGTTTCAGAACTGATCCAGTTCTCTTCTTTTTGCTCTACACGGAACCATTTATGTGTTAAACAAACTTTAGGCAACGGAAATGTTCAAACGTCCACTGATCCGATCCAAAAGGAAACAGAGCTGAATTCATTTCAAAGACTCATGACTGGATGACCTCAAGCATTCCCACAAGGTCAAACATCTGGAACTGCCCGCCAGCTGTTCAGAACTAGGGAAGCATTTTGGATGAGAAGTAAAGGTTCTCGCGGCTTGTTCCATTTACACCGTTTTTAAAATTGCCTTCTGCTAAATATTGTTTTCCCACACATTTCCTGATAACGAATGTACCGTATTTTCCACACTATAAGGCGCACCTAAAAGCCTCTAATTTTCTCAGAACTTGACCGTGTGCCTTTTATGTGTGTATGCGCCCCTCCCCCGGGAGTGAGTGAGTGAGTGAATGAGTGAGAGAGAGAGAGAGTTGCGAGGAAAGTGGAATTTAAGTCTGGGAGGACACTCTGAGCTAACAGCTGAGCAACCAGCCGGCTGGCTCGGTACTGGATTGGCAAATCTACCAATGGATCGATGCCTGGGCTGATATATCGGTATCAACCGCGGTCCGAGCTTTCACGAAGGCAGGAATTGCCACTGAACGGACAATGGCGACTTTGACGAGACGTTAGACGCCGTTCTCGCCCAGCTGTTCAACTCGGACACTGAATAGGAATAAACTGACAAAGCGAGCTTTACGTGTTTCTTTCACGTGTTTACAACTGAACAGTGCTGGGAGGTATTGTGAATATGGACATTAACGTTTGAACAACGGTGAGTTATTGTTATATTGTTACCTGGGGGGGGGAGAGCATGTAGCATGTAGCTTTGAACTGTGACTAACGGAGTTGGAAAGGCGGCACAAATACCAGTAAGAGCTACCGGTACCGGTACCGTATTGTGAATGCACTTGTTTTGGGAGTGAACAGAGTTGTCAGAACGTTGGGTTATATTTTACTAATAAAGTTTGACTGACTGAATTATCTGACTGTTTTGTTGACATTCCCTTCCCTCCACTTAGTGGATGCGTAACGCAACTGCAGCCACTACAGTAGTTTGTATTCCGCCTTATAACGCGGTGCGCCTTATATGTGGACAACGTCCTAAAATAGGCCACTCATTGAAGGTGCGCCTAATGGTGTGGAAAAGACGGTACAAACGTTCTCTTGAAATCATATCTTTGTAAAGCACAAAAGTAAAAATATGAGCAGAAGCATTGCCTGTCAGTCTAAACCCAGGGTCACATGACACCCCAGCAGCTTATGATTGGACCGTGGATTGGTCAACATGCACCTTTGACAGCTGCTGCTGAATCACATGGAGCGGGGACGGACGGGACGTCACTGATGGCTGCGATGATACGAGAGGCCTCTGCTGAAGCCTCTGGAGAAGACAACAGACGAGACACGTGGAACACAGCAAACCAACCGTCTCTACTTCACCCTGTCCTTTGCATCGTCCTCCCCAACACCAGCCACTCTCGTGTCCTCCCTCACTACGTCCATGTATCCACTCCTGGGTCGTCCTCTAGTCCTGTCCTTTGCATCGTCCTCCCCAACACCAGCCACTCTCATGTCCTCCCTCACTACGTCCATGTCTCTTCTCCTGGGTCGTCCTCTAGTCCTGTTCCCTGGCAGCTCCATCCTCAGCATCCTTCGACCGATATAGTCCCCGTCTCTCCTCTGGACATGTCCAAACCATCGAAGTCTGGTCTCTCTCACCTTGTCTCTAAAACGTCTAACCTTCACTGTCCCTCTTATTGTCTCATTTCTAATCCTGTCCAACCTGGTCCCTCCCAAGGAGAACCTCAGCATCTTCATCTCCTCCACTTCTAGCTCCGCCTTCTGTCTTTTCCTCAGAGCCACAGACTCTGAGCCGTCCATCATGGCTGTCCTCACCACTGTCTCTAAGCCGTCCATCATGGCTGTCCTCACCACTGTCTCTAAACCGTCCATCATGGCTGTCCTCACCACTGTCTCGTAAACCTTTCCCTTCGTCCTCGCTAACACTCTTGCATCTCCTTTCCACTCTGGCGTGCTGAGATGATGTCACCGCCCGTTCTTCTTGTCATTATTATAAAGCGTCTTCCTTCCACATCCGCCACGCCTCTTTGTGTAGTACTACTGGACTTTCTTCTTGTCCCCTGAGGGGTCACCAGAGCAAATCAACCTTCTCCACTTCACCCTGTCCTTTGCATCGTCCTCCCCAACACCAGCCACTCTCATGTCCTCCCTCACTACGTCCATGTATCTTCTCCTGGGTCGTCCTCTAGTCCTGTTCCCTGGCAGTTCCATCCTCAGCATCCTTCTCTCTGTCTCTTGTCTCTGTCTCTCCACTGGACATGTCCAAACCATAAAAGTTTGGTCCCTCAGACCTTGTCTCCAAAACATCTAATCTTCACTGTCCATCTTGTTGTCTTATTTCGAAGCATAAGGTCAGGACATTAGAGGTTGAACATTGTAAACATTTTGACAGCCTTGATCAGGATTGTTTGTGTAAGTTCACTTTGTCTCTGGAATGTCCCTGCAAAAGGAGCCAGCAAAGCGTTTTCCTTGCTGTGAGAACAGAAAAACAAAAATCCAAGTTAGCAGGGGTCCCCAAACTACGGCCACACCCACCCACACTGCCCCGCCGTCCAAGAAGGTCTGGTCCCAAAAACACCAAGATTCCAGGGCCCCGATGAGCGACAACAATAAAGGGACCCTCTTGAATGAAAATCAAACACCGTGAATTCTTGGTGTCGTCCTATTTTTGAGACTTGAAAGCCATTTTAAACACACCGTTGTATCACCATAGTGCACTAAAGTTCATCTTACCTCTATTTGTAAGTGAAGTCCATTCCCTTTCCTTCTGGACGAACATCTCTGCCACTTTGTTGTAAAAGTCCTCCTTTTTGTCTTTGGCTTTGAGTTTGAAAAGTCTCTCTGCTCCAATTGAGGTAATCGCCCGGGAAGAAAGTGGTCCTTGGTCAGCCCTATCCCGACCGCGTGGTTCGATTGTTTTCAATGCAGAGAAAGACCTTTCCACAGACGCTGTTGCAGCAGGTGCATCTCGAGTCGCTTTGCTGCCTCAGGAACAGTCTTCATCAGAGCCTTCTGGGCTGAAAGCTTGACAAGCTGTCCAGGACGCCTCACCGTTTGTGAACTGTACAGTCCAATAAGATCGGCCTTAGTGGTGTGACAGTTCATCACGTTTTGCACAATCAACCAATCCAAGGAAAGCTAGCTGAGCAGAATGATCAGATCTAGCTTAGGGTTAGGGAGGCAGTCGGGGAGGCAGACACACAGAGGTCTACAGTTTCAGATGAGCGCACTAATGAGGAAACGGTCACTGGTTCCTCTTTCTCTCTGAGCTTTGTCTGAACAGCTTTTACTCATCTGTCGCTTTGTTTTTCAGGGAGTTGCTTACTTTGCTTCTTTTTCACTTCCATGACGCATTGACTCATTTCTGAAGTGTATTTTGTTTCCAGGGCCGATCTCAGCATTTATCAAGAAAACCTTCTACACATAAGTACTGAAGTGAAGCCTTTTCCTCTGCTCGTGTTAAACAAATTGATTTCTTTTAATCTTCTATTTCCAGACGGGCCATTTATGACACGTTCAACAGATTCTGCTTGAAGTACCCGAACCAGGGCTCTCTGAAGACCCTCCCACCTTAAAACCCCCCCAGGACCTGTGGCTGAACCCGGAGGACTCCAGAGAGCCCCCCTCCGTAGACCGCATGCTTTCTGGGCTGTATTCAGATGGAGGTCAGCTCAGCCACATCGCAGAGAACTTGTGATGTACCTCGATAACTCAGTGACTGAAGGTTAACAGATATTCATATCGTTGTGGACTGTTCAGTCGAAGGAAGCTTCACTCGGGGAAACGGGCAGCAACAACCGAGGAGTCTTCCTGTTCTCACACACCATCGTGTCCTGCACATCTGCCCATCAGTAGTACTTGAGTCTGAAGACGAGGCTGCAGCAGAATCTGATTTGGACCAATTTTCATCAACGGACCACATAGAAAGTCGTCTGTCCTGCATATTTCTGGTGGGGGAAGGAAGCCACAGAACCCACACAAACCCACGGCCTCAGGTGGATCACAGCCCAGGAGCAACAGTTCTAACCGCTGCACCACTGGAACCATTCATGATATTTAGGATACAATTAGTTGTACACAATAAGCATCAGTCCATCAGATTTATTGATGCATTTTGCGACCTTGGTTATGACATCACACACCACAAGCATCCGCTTTAATGCTGTAGCAGAGTATGGGTTTCACTCCGACAGCACCACATAGGTGTAAGAGTGCAGTACTGCAGTACTGTATTTGATACCTGGAACTTGAGCCGGGCCTCAGGGTGCGTCCGACCAGCTTTCATGGGAATGTTGAAGTTTCATCAAAGAGCAGTTTATTCCTGCCAAAAGAGGACGATGGTTCTGACAGTCCAGGAGGGAGCCTGGACATCTTTCATCTGCCTTCTGTTCTGGTTTACTCAAATTATGTGAACCTAACTGCTGCTCATCACTGGCAGCCACCTTCTCAGAATGTCAAAAATGGACTTTGCTTAGCAACCGCGCAGGGTACAAATGAGGCTTGTGCCCCCCCCCCGTCCAGGGAGGTGGTTGAAGCATACAAATATCAGTTACGCCAAACAATGGCTCATCCGAGCACACGTTTGTGTCTGCATGGTTCTAGTTTAAATTTCACTTTGACTCATCCTTCGTGGCCGTTTTGGCTCCAAACGCTGATTCCTGATCAGTTGTAGATTGAATGCCTGAATAGATGCTTCTGGCTGAAGTTGTGCAGCGCAGCTGGTTTTACAGCAGCTGGACATTTAATGAAAAACTACATCCATCCATTCATCTTCCAACCGCTCATCGGGGGCCGGGTAGCGGGGGGCATCGGCCTAAGCAGGGAAGCCCAGACTTCCCTCTCCCCGGCCGCTTCTTCCAGCTCTTCCGGAGGGACCCCGAGGCGTTCCCAGGCCAGCCGAGAGACAGTCTCTCCAGTGTGTCCTGGGTCTTCCCCGTGGTCTCCTACCGGTGGGACGTGCCCTGAACACCTCACCAGGGAGGCATCCTGGTTGCTGATTCTCATTCTCTTTGTGTATATATATATTGTTTCTTTAAGAGAGAGAATTTGGTTTTTGATTATGTTCCGATGAGTGCCTTAAGCCGTGGTTCTTCACACAATTTTATTATGTTTGCATAATGATAATAAAGTATCTTGAATCTTGAAATCTTGAATCCTGAATAGATGCCTGAGCCCCTCATCTGGCTCCTCTCAATGCAGAGAAGCAGCGGCTCTACTCCGAGCTCCTCCCGGATGACTGAGCGTCTCACCCGATCTCTAAGGGAGAGCCCAGCCACCCTACGGAGGAAGCTCATTTCAGCTGCTTGTAACTGCGACCTTGTTCTTTGGGTCACTACCCAAAGCTCGTAACCACAGGTGAGGGTAGGAACGAAGACTGACTGGTAAATGGAGAGCTTTGCCTTTCGGTTCAGCTTTATCTTCACCATGACGGATCTGAGCAGGTTCCGTATTACTGCAGACGCAGCAGTATAGTTGGAACACACCTTCCAGTCCTCCTTCTCATAAAGATGGACCACCACTCGGTCTGCCAATCCAAGGGCACTGCCCCCAGTGTCCAGGCGATGTTGCAGAGTCGTGTCAACCACGACAGCCCTACAACATCCAGTGCCTTAAGGAACTCTGGGCAGATCTCATCCACCCCTGGGGCCTTGCCACCGAGGAGTTTTTTAAACAACCTCGGTCCCAGAGATAGAGGAGCTCACCCCCGAGTCCCCAGGCCCTGCTTCCTCACTGGAAGGCATGTTGGTGGGATTGAGGAGGTCTTTGAAGTAGTCCCTCCACCGATCTACGACGTCTCGAGTCGAGGTCAGCAGCGCACCGTCCCCACCGTACACAGTGTTGACCGTGCGCTGCTTCCCCCTCTTGAGATGCCGGATGGTGGTCCAGAACCTCTTTGAAGCTGTCCGGAAGTCGTTTTCCATGGCCTCACCGAACACCTCTTATGCCTGGGCTTTTGCCTTGTGAGCCGCTTGGTCTGTCGGTACCTGTCAGCTGCCTCTGGAGTCCCACAGGCCAAAAAGGCCTGATGAGACTCCTTCTTCAGCTTGACGGCATCCCTCACCACCGGTGTCCACCAAGAGCTTCGGGTATTGCCGCCACAACAGGCACAGACCACCTTAGGACCACAGCACCGGGGGGCAATAAGTATTGCCACCCCTGCCCACCACCTCTCACCAGTGGCAACTCCAGAGTGGAAGAGAGTCCAACCCCTCTCAAGAAGGGTGGTTCCGGAGCCCTTGCTGTGTGTCGAGGTGAGGCCAACTATATCCAGTCAGAACTTCTCAACCTCGCACACCAGCTCAGGCTCCTTCCCCGCCAGAGAGGTGACGTTCCACGTTCCTAGAGCTAGTTTCTGGAGCCGAGGATCGGACCGCCACGGTCCCCATCTTCGGCTGCCGTCCAGCTAACAAGGCACCCAACTTTTGAGGGACCAAGGGGGTGGTGAGCTCACGGGAAGGAGGCTCTTCGGGCTGTGCCCGACCGGGCCCCATGTGTGAAGGTCCGGCCACCAGGCGCTTGCCATCGTACCCCACCCCCAGGCCTAGCTCCAGGAGGGGGCCCCAGTGACCCGCGTCCGGTGAGGGAAACTCATAACCCTTATGATAAGCAAAATAATTGGTTATGTGAGCAACCGTTTGTCTGGTCCCTCCCCTCGGACCTGTTTGTCATGGGTAACCCTACCAGGGGCAAAAAATACCTGACAACTGAGCTCCTAGGACCATTGGGACACGCAAACCCCTCCACCACGATGAGGTTGTAGCTCAGGGAGGGGCATTTGGACAACATAATATAATAAATCTTCGTTCCTGCGGGGGCTCGCACACAGTCTGCTTCTAAAGAAATACACTTATTAAATCCTGTATTTACAGCTCCAGACGACATGATCTAGTACGTCACTGGACCAATGTTTGCTGGCTGACTTCCACAGTGGGGGTTCCATCAGCAGCACAATGACATGTATGTGTGAGTGTTCCAGACTAAAATAAAAGCTTCCACCAGAGGGCACCGGCGAGCTAATGTACAGTCCTTTAACCGTTTAACGTGCATCTCCTGCCTGTAACTGAGACACACATCTGATGAGCTTTTATGTCCCCTTGTTCGGTGTTAGAATGTTTCTCCCGACCATATTAGAAAGATAGTTTCATTTTCTAGTTGACACTGACAGAACTGCATTGTTGTGTACTTACTATATGTACTTTGTGATTTTATTACTGCTGAATCGTTGCTTTCTATAAAAGTTACAAACAGAATCGGTGACAAAGGGCAGCCCTGATGGAGTCCAACCCGCACTGGAAATGTGTTCGACTTACTGCCGGCAATGCGGACCAAGCTCTGACACTGGAAATACAGGGAACGGACGGCCCATATGAGGGGGTCAGAAACCCCATACGCCCGGAGAACCCCCGACAGGACTCCCCAAGGGACACGGTCAAAAAGTCCACGAAACGCATGTGGACTGGTTGGGTGAACTCCCTTTTTACGAGAGCAATAATTTCTTACAGCACAGCTCGAAATTAAGAGGCCAATAAACAACAATTAGAACTGGAACAGGAGGTAAATCATTTTGAGACTCAACTTAAGACTGGTTTTACACCAGCCTTGCATAAAAAAGGTAGAAGCCACTGGGTCAGCACTGAAGCAGCCAGGAAGCCGAGGCGAGTGTTGTTTATGCCAGACACAGATTGGTGGAGATGCGAGCTCAGCCAGGACGGTTGTTGACAGACAAGACGCAGGCAGACAAACGCTTTACGAGAGCAGGAAGCTGCTTACTATAATGGAACAATCCTAATCAAAGGATAGATTTATCAGAAACCTCAGTGCTACACAAAATGATTTTAGATTTTTTGGAAAAACTTGATTTGTCCTCTTTGTCAGATGATCAGGCTGCTTCTCAATAACAAAGGAAGAAGTGCTGATTGCAATTAAACCTCTTCAAAGTAGAGAAATGGGTGGACCTAACGGCTCTGGTATCTGGACCCTCCAGCAGGAGTAGAAGTATCTGGACCCTCCAGCAGGAGTGGAAGTATCTGGACCCTCCAGCAGGAGTATAACTATCTAAACTCTCTACATCTCTCAGAACTGGAGGAGCCTCTTGGATAAAGGTGAAACGACTTGAAGTCCAGTTGGTCTTTGCTCTCCTTGGTCTGATGGCTCGCTGTAACATGAGCAGGAGTGGAGAGGCCATTCACTGTTCCCACCATGAGTCCAGTGAAGCTGATAATTAAGCTGACATGATGCCTCACCTCACAACTCGGAAGACTCACAGGTCAGGCCCGTTTTGGCACCAGAGGGAGGACCTCCACCATATGGCAGGTCGTCATAATGTGCACTGACTGGTGAATATTAATGTCCGAGCATGAGACACAATTATCTTTAAAAACGAGCCAGTCGTAAAATTCTGAAATGAAAAGAGAATATCTTATTCATAGATTCTGTAAAAGCGTATGAAGTGATTGTTTGGCTTCTGAGTAGGAAAGCAATCCTTCAATAATATGCACAACACTTCTTTGATCCTATCAATCATCGGATTACGTTGATTTTGTTCGATACTTCTGATTAGCCTCGTATTTTCGCACTACAATCTACCTGCCTTAACGAGACTCTTATTTTGTAGCTTGTTTACATGTGTCAGGTGGCGCCGGATGTGACGTCACGCTCCGTGTCCGCCAGCTGATTTGTCAGCGTTCAGATGAGCTGGAGCGCAGCGGCAGTCCGGTTCGGGTTCGGGCACTGTCGGCAGGAAGCAGAGTGCGTTTCTCCCGACGGACCGGTTCCGCCCTCCCGCTTCGCTCCTCGGAGGAGGGTTCTGAGGGAGCTGGGTGAAGCGCCAGGGACTAGCTCCGCGGCTAGCTCCGCCCGATTAGCCGATGCAGGCCCCGGACGGGCCGTCCGGTGCTTGACTGGGCGGGGCTCCCGCAGCCCGGCTCCCCCGGCCCAGCCAAAGATGTGGCTGAAGCTGTGCTTCCTGCTCCTGTATTTCGAGGTGCTCTTCATGCTGGTGTAACCGGTGTGGTTTACTTATGCGTTGTGTCTTATTTGCTCTGTCGTGGTGGGGAAAGTGGACTCGGGACACAGTGGGATCTTGGGGGGGGCGACACCCATTTATTTCTGGCAGGATATAAAAGTAGAATAAAATAAAATTAGCCCCAAAAGTCATCCAGCCCCAATCTATGAAACATACACAAAATCGACAAACATAACAGTAAAATATATAGTTAATCACAACATAGGATACAAATAAATGCTAAAATGAAGATAAAAATAACTTTAAAATAGACGATGACAACAGATACTAAAATAGCCTACCTTCCTCAACATGAGACGTTCATGAGAGGAAGCGGAAGGGGCGGGGCCAAAGTTTTTATAGCGGAGCCTCCAGAAAACCAAAGAAGAAGGTCGGAGGACTAAACCAAAACCAGAGAAGAAGAGGGCGGAGGACTAAACCAAAATATAGGGCGATTAAATAAAATACAAATGCCAGGCAACGAAATCAAATTACATAAATACATTTCGAAATATTTACAATAAAATATAGAACACAAAGACTAAAATAACCAGTCTTTGTGACAGGCACTGGCCCACAACTTATCAGGATTTAACCAGGCCATAACAACCCTGTTACATACACCCCCCTTAAATCCTGCTAAATTGTGGGCACAAACTTCTAGAAGTGTTGTGTAGAGAGCAATAGTTCACATCAGTATTAATTACTATCCACTAGGGATCAAGCTCAGAGAAGGGGCGGCCAGACCCTCCAACAGCAAGGACATAAAAGATGCCGTTTACACCTTTGTCAGGTGAACAATGCTCTCACCTTCACAGAACACAAACCTCTACACATAAGCAAGTCAAGACCTACTTCCTAAGCCAACAGTGCCCGCCTACCCGGAAAACAGCGTCCTCACCAAAGAGAACAAGGTGACCACAGAACTGGAGTCATCCGCAACCTGATTGTTCATCTCACAAATCAACCGAGCAGGAGGTTTGACTTCTCTTCCAGCCCTTGTCCGTAAAGGTTCAGGCTGCCTGTCAATCACTGCATCACAGGTGACAGCATCCTGGGGCACATGGTCAGAATGCACGAGCAGTCGCGAGCCATCAGCTACTGATGGAGGCTGAGAGGGCGTAACTTGAGGCTCCTCCGAAAGAGAGGAGTGATCACTCGGATCAGACGCCACAGTCTCCACATCAGCATCAACAGACGGGTCAACCACAAGCCCGACATCGAGCTGACTGACATCATCACAAACATCCTCTGTTTGCAACAGCCAATTGATGGTCCTAGTCTCACTGTCCTGCACCTCTACAGGAATCCCAGGATCGCCATCCGCCAAAGCGGGGAACTCAGACACGGGCTCACTCGCATCATCAGCTGGGAGGAAATTGCCGGGGAGCAGAAGGTTCCTGTGAACAACTTTCACTTTGAGCGTCTCTGGGTCTCTGATAGAATAGACGTTGATACCATGTTTCACAGAAATCACCTCATACACTGTAGACTCCCATTTGTCTGCCACCTTCCTTTTCCCTCTCTCGCCACGGTTTGCAAGCAGGACCCGATCCCCCACATTAAGGAAAGAGCATCTCGCTTTACGGTCGTAGTACTTAGTCTGACGTGCTTGCTCCGACGAGCTGCTCTCCAAGTCCCGCCTCAGATTTGCCACAAACTCACGGTGATCAACGGCAGGTTTGCTACCAAGCACGTGCTGGAAAACCACATCCACAGGCAACTGTGGGATTCTCCCAAACATGAGGTAAAAGGGCGCAAACCCCGTGGTTTCATGCTCAGTACAATTATAACAAAAGGTGAGCATCTGCAGCATTTGAGGCCACCTAGCCTTCGAGTCGGGGGGCAAAGCACGAATCATGTTTCCAAAAGTTCTGTTGAATCTCTCAGCAATACCATTACCCATCGGGTGGTACGGCGTCGTGTGCGATTTATGGATCCCAGACAGCTTCAACAGCTCTCTCATGAGCTGGCTCTCAAAATTCGCACCCTGATCTGAATGGATGCGCTTGGGGAATCCATAAATGCAGAAAAAGTCATTCCAGAGGCGACGCGCTACCTGTTTTGCAGACTGATTTCTGCAAGGGAAAGCATGCGATAGCTTGGAGAAGTGGTCTGTCACAATGCAGTATGTAGCCGCTGCCGTTCCGCTGTGCTAAGCTATCCAGTAAAGCAGCATGAGAGGCTAAAGACAGCACGAGTAGAATATTTGTTCTTCTGCACTCCAAGCGGCTCTTTCCTCGACCTGCACGCCTTAACATTATTAACAGGAAAACGTTTACTGTACCTACTATATATGATGCAATGTGATGCAGTATGCCAGGATGCAGTACCACACCGTGATGCAGTACGGCAGGATGCAGTACCACACCGTGATGCAGTACCACACCTTGATGCAGTACGCCAGGATGCAGTACCACACCTTGATGCAGTACGCCAGGATGCAGAACCACACCGTGATGCAGTACCTTACCGTGATGCAGTACGCCAGGATGCAGTACCACACCGTGATGCAGTACGCCAGGATGCAATACCACGCCGTGATGCAGTATGCCAGGATGCAGTACCACACCGTGATGCAGTACGCCAGGATGCAGTACCACGCCGTGATGCAGTACGCCAGGATGCGGTACCACACCGTGATGCAGTACGCCAGGATGCAGTACCACACCGTGATGCAGTACACCAGGATGCAGTACCTCACCGTGATTCAGTACCACACCGTGATGCAGTACGCCATGATGCAGTTCCACACCTTGATGCAGAACCGCACTGTGATGCAGTACGCCAGGATGCAGTACCTCACCCTGATGCAGTACGCCAGGATGCAGTACCACACCGTGATGCAGTATGCCAGGATGCAGTACCACACCGTGATGCAGTATGCCAGGATGCAGTACGCCAGGATGCAGTACCACACCGTGATGCAGTACCTCACCGTGATGCAGTACGCCATGATGCAGTATGCAAGGATGCAGTACCACACAGTGATGCAATATGCCAGGATGCAGTACCACACCGTGATGCAGTATGCCAGGATGCAGTACCACACCGTGATGCAGTACCACACCTTGATGCAGTACGCCAGGATGCAGTACCACACCTTGATGCAGAACCACACCGTGATGCAGTACGACAGGATGCAGTACCACACCGTGATGCAGTACCTCACCGTGATGCAGTACGACAGGATGCAGTACCTCACCCTGATGCAGTACGCCAGGATGCAGTACCACGCCGTGATGCAGTACGCCAGGATGCGGTACCACGCCGTGATGCAGTACGCCAGGATGCAGTACCACGCCGTGATGCAGTACGCCAGGATGCGGTACCACACCGTGATGCAGTACGCCACGATGCAGTACCACACCTTGATGCAGAACCACACCGTGATGCAGTACCTTACCGTGATGCAGTACGCCAGGAAGCAGTACCACACCGTGATGCAGTACGCCAGGATGCAATACCACGCCGTGATGCAGTATGCCAGGATGCAGTACCACACCGTGATGCAGTACCTCACCGTGATGCAGTACGACAGGATGCAGTACCTCACCCTGATGCAGTACGCCAGGATGCAGTACCACGCCGTGATGCAGTACGCCAGGATGCGGTACCACGCCGTGATGCAGTACGCCAGGATGCGGTACCACACCGTGATGCAGTACGCCACGATGCAGTACCACACCGTGATGCAGTACACCAGGATGCAGTACCTCACCGTGATTCAGTACCACACCGTGATGCAGTACCACACCTTGATGCAGAACCACACCGTGATGCAGTACCTTACCGTGATGCAGTACGCCAGGATGCAGTACCACACCGTGATGCAGTACCTCACCGTGATGCAGTACGACAGGATGCAGTACCTCACCCTGATGCAGTACGCCAGGATGCAGTACCACGCCGTGATGCAGTACGCCAGGATGCGGTACCACACCGTGATGCAGTACGCCAGGATGCAGTACCACGCCGTGATGCAGTACGCCAGGATGCGGTACCACACCGTGATGCAGTACGCCAGGATGCAGTACCACACCGTGATGCAGTACACCAGGATGCAGTACCTCACCGTGATGCAGTACCCCAACGTGATGCAGTACGCCAGGATGCAGTACCTCACCCTGATGCAGTACGCCAGGATGCAGTACCACACCGTGATGCAGTATGCCAGGATGCAGTACCACACCGTGATGCAGTATGCCAGGATGCAGTACGCCAGGATGCAGTACCACACCGTGATGCAGTACCTCACCGTGATGCAGTACGCCATGATGCAGTATGCAAGGATGCAGTACCACACCGTGATGCAGTACGCCAGGATGCAGTACCACACCGTGATGCAGTACGCCAGGTTGCAGTACCACACAGTGATGCAATATGCCAGGATGCAGTACCACACCGTGATGCAGTATGCCAGGATGCAGTACCACGCCAGGATGCAGTACGCCAGGATGCAGTACCACACCGTGATGCAATATGCCAGGATGCAGTACCACACCGTGATGCAGTATGCCAGGATGCAGTACCACGCCAGGATGCAGTACGCCAGGATGCAGTACCACACCGTGATGCAGTACGCCAGGATGCAGTACCACACCAGGATGTAGTACGCCAGGATGCGGTACCATACCGTGATGCAGTACCACACCATGATGCAGTACGCCAGGATGCAGTACCACACCGTGATGCAGTACGCCAGGATGCAGTACCACACCGTGATGCAGTACGCCAGGATGCAGTACCTCACCGTGATGCAGTACGCCAGGATGCAGTACCACACCGTGATGCAGTATGCCAGGATGCAGTACCACACCGTAATGCAGTACGCCAGGATGCAGTACCACACCAGGATGTAGTACGCCAGGATGCGGTACCACACCATGATGCAGTACGCCAGGATGCAGTACCACACCGTGATGCAGTACGGCAGGATACAGTACCACACCGCGATGCAGAACCGCACCCTGATGCCGTACGCCAGGATGCAGTACCTCACCGTGATGCAGTACGCCAGGATGAAGTACCTCACCCTGATGCAGTACGCCAGGATGCAGAACCGCACCGTGATGCCGTACGCCAGGATGCAGTACCTCACCGTGATGCAGTACGCCAGGATGCAGTACCTTACCGTGATACAGTACCTCACCAGGATGTAGTACGCCAGGATGCAGTACCTCACCGTGATGCAGTACGCCAGGATGCAGTACCTCACCCTGATGCAGTACACCAGGATGCAGTACCACACCGTGATGCAGTACGCCAGGATGCAGTACCACACCGTGATGCAGTACGCCAGGATGCAGTACCTCACCGTGATGCAGTACGCCAGGATGCAGTACCACACCGTGATGCAGTATGCCAGGATGCAGTACCACACCGTTACGCAGTACGCCAGGATGCAGTACCACACCAGGATGTAGTACGCCAGGATGCGGTACCATACCGTGATGCAGTACCACACCATGATGCAGTACGCCAGGATGCAGTACCACACCGTGATGCAGTACGCCAGGATGCAGTACCACACCGTGATGCAGTACGCCAGGATGCAGTACCACACCAGGATGTAGTACGCCAGGATGCAGTACCTCACCGTGATGCAGTACGCCAGGATGCAGTACCTCACCCTGATGCAGTACACCAGGATGCAGTACCACACCGAGATGCAGTACACCAGGATGCAGTACCACACCGAGATGCAGTACCACACCATGATGCAGTACGCCAGGATGCAGTACGCCAGGATGCAGTACCACACCGTGATGCAGTATGCCAGGATGCAGTACCACACCGTGATGCAGTATGCCAGGATGCAGTACCACACCGTGATGCAGTACGCCAGGATGCAGTACCACACCGTGATGCAGTACCACACCTTGATGCAGTACGCCAGGATGCAGTACCACACCTTGATGCAGAACCACACCGTGATGCAGTACCTTACCGTGATGCAGTACGCCAGGAAGCAGTACCACACCGTGATGCAGTACGCCAGGATGCAATACCACGCCGTGATGCAGTATGCCAGGATGCAGTACCACACCGTGATGCAGTACCTCACCGTGATGCAGTACGACAGGATGCAGTACCTCACCCTGATGCAGTACGCCAGGATGCAGTACCACGCCGTGATGCAGTACGCCAGGATGCGGTACCACGCCGTGATGCAGTACGCCAGGATGCGGTACCACACCGTGATGCAGTACGCCACGATGCAGTACCACACCGTGATGCAGTACACCAGGATGCAGTACCTCACCGTGATTCAGTACCACACCGTGATGCAGTACCACACCTTGATGCAGAACCACACCGTGATGCAGTACCTTACCGTGATGCAGTACGCCAGGATGCAGTACCACACCGTGATGCAGTACCTCACCGTGATGCAGTACGACAGGATGCAGTACCTCACCCTGATGCAGTACGCCAGGATGCAGTACCACGCCGTGATGCAGTACGCCAGGATGCGGTACCACACCGTGATGCAGTACGCCAGGATGCAGTACCACGCCGTGATGCAGTACGCCAGGATGCGGTACCGCACCGTGATGCAGTACGCCAGGATGCAGTACCACACCGTGATGCAGTACACCAGGATGCAGTACCTCACCGTGATGCAGTACCCCAACGTGATGCAGTACGCCAGGATGCAGTACCTCACCCTGATGCAGTACGCCAGGATGCAGTACCACACCGTGATGCAGTATGCCAGGATGCAGTACCACACCGTGATGCAGTATGCCAGGATGCAGTACGCCAGGATGCAGTACCACACCGTGATGCAGTACCTCACCGTGATGCAGTACGCCATGATGCAGTATGCAAGGATGCAGTACCACACAGTGATGCAATATGCCAGGATGCAGTACCACACCGTGATGCAGTATGCCAGGATGCAGTACCACGCCAGGATGCAGTACCACACCGTGATGCAGTACGCCAGGATGCAGTACCACACCGTGATGCAGTACGCCAGGTTGCAGTACCACACAGTGATGCAATATGCCAGGATGCAGTACCACACCGTGATGCAGTATGCCAGGATGCAGTACCACGCCAGGATGCAGTACGCCAGGATGCAGTACCACACCGTGATGCAATATGCCAGGATGCAGTACCACACCGTGATGCAGTATGCCAGGATGCAGTACCACGCCAGGATGCAGTACGCCAGGATGCAGTACCACACCGTGATGCAGTACGCCAGGATGCAGTACCACACCAGGATGTAGTACGCCAGGATGCGGTACCATACCGTGATGCAGTACCACACCATGATGCAGTACGCCAGGATGCAGTACCACACCGTGATGCAGTACGCCAGGATGCAGTACCACACCGTGATGCAGTACGCCAGGATGCAGTACCTCACCGTGATGCAGTACGCCAGGATGCAGTACCACACCGTGATGCAGTATGCCAGGATGCAGTACCACACCGTAATGCAGTACGCCAGGATGCAGTACCACACCAGGATGTAGTACGCCAGGATGCGGTACCACACCATGATGCAGTACGCCAGGATGCAGTACCACACCGTGATGCAGTACGGCAGGATACAGTACCACACCGCGATGCAGAACCGCACCCTGATGCCGTACGCCAGGATGCAGTACCTCACCGTGATGCAGTACGCCAGGATGAAGTACCTCACCCTGATGCAGTACGCCAGGATGCAGAACCGCACCGTGATGCCGTACGCCAGGATGCAGTACCTCACCGTGATGCAGTACGCCAGGATGCAGTACCTTACCGTGATACAGTACCTCACCAGGATGTAGTACGCCAGGATGCAGTACCTCACCGTGATGCAGTACGCCAGGATGCAGTACCTCACCCTGATGCAGTACACCAGGATGCAGTACCACACCGTGATGCAGTACGCCAGGATGCAGTACCACACCGTGATGCAGTACGCCAGGATGCAGTACCTCACCGTGATGCAGTACGCCAGGATGCAGTACCACACCGTGATGCAGTATGCCAGGATGCAGTACCACACCGTTACGCAGTACGCCAGGATGCAGTACCACACCAGGATGTAGTACGCCAGGATGCGGTACCATACCGTGATGCAGTACCACACCATGATGCAGTACGCCAGGATGCAGTACCACACCGTGATGCAGTACGCCAGGATGCAGTACCACACCGTGATGCAGTACGCCAGGATGCAGTACCTCACCGTGATGCAGTACGCCAGGATGCAGTACCACACCGTGATGCAGTATGCCAGGATGCAGTACCACACCGTAATGCAGTACGCCAGGATGCAGTACCACACCAGGATGTAGTACGCCAGGATGCGGTACCACACCATGATGCAGTACGCCAGGATGCAGTACCACACCGTGATGCAGTACGGCAGGATACAGTACCACACCGCGATGCAGTACCACACCTTGATGCAGAACCGCACCCTGATGCCGTACGCCAGGATGCAGTACCTCACCGTGATGCAGTACGCCAGGATGAAGTACTTCACCCTGATGCAGTACGCCAGGATGCAGAACCGCACCGTGATGCCGTACGCCAGGATGCAGTACCTCACCGTGATGCAGTATGCCAGGATGCAGTACCTTACCGTGATACAGTACCTCACCGTGATGCAGTACGCCAGGATGCAGTACCACACCGTAATGCAGTATGCCAGGATGCAGTACCACACCGTAATGCAGTACGCCAGGATGCAGTACCACACCAGGATGTAGTACGCCAGGATGCGGTACCACACCATGATGCAGTACGCCAGGATGCAGTACCACACCGTGATGCAGTACGGCAGGATACAGTACCACACCGCGATGCAGTACCACACTGCGATGCAGAACCGCACCCTGATGCCGTACGCCAGGATGCAGTACCTCACCGTGATGCAGTACGCCAGGATGAAGTACCTCACCCTGATGCAGTACGCCAGGATGCAGAACCGCACCGTGATGCCGTACGCCAGGATGCAGTACCTCACCGTGATGCAGTACGCCAGGATGCAGTACCTTACCGTGATACAGTACCTCACCATGATGCAGTACGCCAGGATGCAGTACCACACCGTGATGCAGTACGCCAGGATGCAGTACCACACCAGGATGTAGTACGCCAGGATGCAGTACCACACCGTGATGCAGTACGCCAGGATGCAGTACCACACCAGGATGTAGTACGCCAGGATGCAGTACCTCACCGTGATGCAGTACGCCAGGATGCAGTACCTCACCCTGATGCAGTACACCAGGATGCAGTACCACACCGTGATGCAGTACGCCAGGATGCAGTACCACACCGTGATGCAGTACGCCAGGATGCAGTACCTCACCGTGATGCAGTACGCCAGGATGCAGTACCACACCGTGATGCAGTATGCCAGGATGCAGTACCACACCGTTACGCAGTACGCCAGGATGCAGTACCACACCAGGATGTAGTACGCCAGGATGCAGTACCACACCGTGATGCAGTACGCCAGGATGCAGTACCACACCGTGATGCAGTACGCCAGGATGCAGTACCTCACCGTGATGCAGTACCACACCATGATGCAGTACGCCAGGATGCAGTACCACACCGTGATGCAGTACGCCAGGATGCAGTACCACACCAGGATGCAGTACGCCAGGATGCAGTACCTCACCGTGATGCAGTATGCCAGGATGCAGTACCTCACCCTGATGCAGTACACCATGATGCAGTACCACACCGTGATGCAGTACGCCATGATGCAGTACCTCACCGTGATGCAGTACGCCATGATGCAGTATGCAAGGATGCAGTACCACACCGAGATGCAGTACCACACCATGATGCAGTATGCCAGGATGCAGTACGCCAGGATGCAGTACCACACCGTGATGCAGTATGCCAGGATGCAGTACCACACCGTGATGCAGTACGCCAGGATGCAGTACCACACCGTGATGCAGTACGCCAGGATGCAGTACCACACCGTGATGCAGTACCACACCGTGATGCAGTACCACACCGTGATGCAGTACGCCATGATGCAGTTCCACACCGTGATGCAGTACCACACCGTGATGCAGTACGCCAAGATGCAGTACGCAAGGATGCAGTACCACACCGTGATGCAGTACCTCACCGTGATGCATTACGCCATGATGCAGTATGCAAGGATGCAGTACCACACAGTGATGCAATATGCCAGGATGCAGTACCACACCGTGATGCAGTATGCTAGGATGCAGTACCACGCCAGGAAGCAGTACGCCAGGATGCAGTACCACACCATGATGCAGTACGCCAGGATGCAGTACCTCACCGTGATGCATTACGCCATGATGCAGTATGCAAGGATGCAGTACCACACAGTGATGCAATATGCCAGGATGCAGTACCACACCGTGATGCAGTATGCTAGGATGCAGTACCACGCCAGGAAGCAGTACGCCAGGATGCAGTACCACACCGTGATGCAGTACGCCAGGATGCAGTACCACACCGTGATGCAGTACGCCAGGTTGCAGTACCACACAGTGATGCAATATGCCAGGATGCAGTACCATACCAGGATGCAGTACGCTAGGATGCAGTACCACACCAGGATGTAGTACGCCAGGATGCGGTACCACACCATGATGCAGTACCACACCATGATGCAGTACGCCAGGATGCAGTACCACACCGTGATGCAGTATGCCAGGATGCAGTACCACACCGTGATGCAGTACCTCACCGTGATGCAGTACGCCATGATGCAGTATGCAAGGATGCAGTACCACACCGTGATGCAGTACCTCACCGTGATGCAGTATGCCATGATGCAGTATGCAAGGATGCAGTACCACACCGTGATGCAGTACCTCACCGTGATGCAGTACGCCATGATGCAGTACCGCACCGTGATGCAGTACGCCAGGATGCAGTACCACACCGTGATGCAGTACGCCAGGATGCAGTACCACACCGTGATGCAGTACGCCATGATGTAGTATGCAAGGATGCAGTACCACACCGTGATGCAGTACCTCACTGTGATGCAGTACGCCATGATGCAGTATGCAAGGATGCAGTACCTCACCGTGATGCAGTATGCCAGGATGCAGTACCACGCCAGGATGCAGTACGCCAGGATGCAGTACCACGCCGTGATGCAGTATGCCAGGATGCAGTACGCCAGGATGCAGTACCACACCAGGATGCAGTATGCTAGGATGCAGTACCACACCGTGATGCAGTACCTCACCGTGATGCAGTACGCCATGATGCAGTACCGCACCGTGATGCAGTACGCCAGGATGCAGTACCACACCGTGATGCAGTACGCCAGGATGCAGTACCACACCGTGATGCAGTACGCCATGATGTAGTATGCAAGGATGCAGTACCACACCGTGATGCAGTACCTCACTGTGATGCAGTACGCCATGATGCAGTATGCAAGGATGCAGTACCTCACCGTGATGCAGTATGCCAGGATGCAGTACCACGCCAGGATGCAGTACGCCAGGATGCAGTACCACGCCGTGATGCAGTATGCCAGGATGCAGTACGCCAGGATGCAGTACCACACCAGGATGCAGTACGCTAGGATGCAGAACCGCACTGTGATGCAGTACCCCACCATGATGCAGTACGCCAGGATGCAGTACCACACCGTGATGCAGTACGCCAGGATGCAGTACCACACCGTGATGCAGTACGCCAGGATGCAGTACCACACCGTGATGCAGTACGCCAGGATGCAGTACCTCACCGTGATGCAGTACGCCAGGATGCAGTACCACACCGTGATGCAGTATGCCAGGATGCAGTACCACACCGTTACGCAGTACGCCAGGATGCAGTACCACACCGTTACGCAGTACGCCAGGATACAGTACCACACCAGGATGTAGCACGCCAGGATGCGGTACCATACCGTGATGCAGTACGCCAGGATGCAGTACCACACCTGATGCAGTACGCCATAATGCAGATCCACACCGTGATGCAGTACCACACCGTGATGCAGTACGCCAGGATGCAGTATGCAAGGATGCAGTACCACACCGTGATGCAGTACCTCACCGTGATGCAGTACGCCAAGATGCAGTACCACACCGTGATGCAGTATGCCAGGATGCAGTACCACACCGTTACACAGTACGCCAGGATGCAGTACCACACCAGGATGCAGTACGCCAGGATGCAGTACCACACCGTGATGCAGTATGCCAGGATGCAGTACCACACCGTGATGCAGTACCTCACCGTGATGCAGTACGCCATGATGCAGTATGCAAGGATGCAGTACCACACCGTGATGCAGTACCTCACCGTGATGCAGTATGCCATGATGCAGTATGCAAGGATGCAGTACCACACCGTGATGCAGTACCTCACCGTGATGCAGTACGCCATGATGCAGTACCGCACCGTGATGCAGTACGCCAGGATGCAGTACCACACCGTGATGCAGTACGCCAGGATGCAGTACCACACCGTGATGCAGTACGCCATGATGTAGTATGCAAGGATGCAGTACCACACCGTGATGCAGTACCTCACTGTGATGCAGTACGCCATGATGCAGTATGCAAGGATGCAGTACCTCACCGTGATGCAGTATGCCAGGATGCAGTACCACGCCAGGATGCAGTACGCCAGGATGCAGTACCACGCCGTGATGCAGTATGCCAGGATGCAGTACGCCAGGATGCAGTACCACACCAGGATGCAGTATGCTAGGATGCAGTACCACACCGTGATGCAGTACCTCACCGTGATGCAGTACGCCATGATGCAGTACCGCACCGTGATGCAGTACGCCAGGATGCAGTACCACACCGTGATGCAGTACGCCAGGATGCAGTACCACACCGTGATGCAGTACGCCATGATGTAGTATGCAAGGATGCAGTACCACACCGTGATGCAGTACCTCACTGTGATGCAGTACGCCATGATGCAGTATGCAAGGATGCAGTACCTCACCGTGATGCAGTATGCCAGGATGCAGTACCACGCCAGGATGCAGTACGCCAGGATGCAGTACCACGCCGTGATGCAGTATGCCAGGATGCAGTACGCCAGGATGCAGTACCACACCAGGATGCAGTACGCTAGGATGCAGAACCGCACTGTGATGCAGTACCCCACCATGATGCAGTACGCCAGGATGCAGTACCACACCGTGATGCAGTACGCCAGGATGCAGTACCACACCGTGATGCAGTACGCCAGGATGCAGTACCACACCGTGATGCAGTACGCCAGGATGCAGTACCTCACCGTGATGCAGTACGCCAGGATGCAGTACCACACCGTGATGCAGTATGCCAGGATGCAGTACCACACCGTTACGCAGTACGCCAGGATGCAGTACCACACCGTTACGCAGTACGCCAGGATACAGTACCACACCAGGATGTAGCACGCCAGGATGCGGTACCATACCGTGATGCAGTACGCCAGGATGCAGTACCACACCTGATGCAGTACGCCATAATGCAGATCCACACCGTGATGCAGTACCACACCGTGATGCAGTACGCCAGGATGCAGTATGCAAGGATGCAGTACCACACCGTGATGCAGTACCTCACCGTGATGCAGTACGCCAAGATGCAGTACCACACCGTGATGCAGTATGCCAGGATGCAGTACCACACCGTTACACAGTACGCCAGGATGCAGTACCACACCAGGATGCAGTACGCCAGGATGCAGTACCACACCGTGATGCAGTATGCCAGGATGCAGTACCACACAGTGATGCAGTACCTCACCGTGATGCAGTACGCCATGATGCAGTATGCAAGGATGCAGTACCACACCGTGATGCAGTACCTCACCGTGATGCAGTATGCCATGATGCAGTATGCAAGGATGCAGTACCACACCGTGATGCAGTACCTCACCGTGATGCAGTACGCCATGATGCAGTACCACACCGTGATGCAGTACGCCAGGATGCAGTACCACACCGTGATGCAGTACGCCAGGATGCAGTACCACACCGTGATGCAGTACGCCATGATGTAGTATGCAAGGATGCAGTACCACACCGTGATGCAGTACCTCACTGTGATGCAGTACGCCATGATGCAGTATGCAAGGATGCAGTACCTCACCGTGATGCAGTATGCCAGGATGCAGTACCACGCCAGGATGCAGTACGCCAGGATGCAGTACCACGCCGTGATGCAGTATGCCAGGATGCAGTACCATGCCAGGATGCAGTACGCCAGGATGCAGTACCACACAGTGATGCAATATGCCAGGATGCAGTACCACACCGTGATGCAGTACGCCAGGATGCAGAACCGCACCGTGATGCCGTACGCCAGGATGCAGTACCTCACCGTGATGCAGTACGCCAGGATGCAGTACCTTACCGTGATACAGTACCTCACCGTGATGCAGTACGCCAGGATGCAGTACCACACCGTGATGCAGTACGCCAGGATGCAGTACCACACCAGGATGCAATACGCCAGGGTGCAGTACCTCACCGTGATGCAGTATGCCAGGATGCAGTACCTCACCCTGATGCAGTACACCAGGATGCAGTACCACACCATGAGGCAGTACCTCACCGTGATGCAGTACGCCATGATGCAGTATGCAAGGATGCAGTACCTCACCCTGATGCAGTACACCAGGATGCAGTACCACACCATGAGGCAGTACCTCACCGTGATGCAGTACGCCATGATGCAGTATGCAAGGATGCAGTACCACACCGAGATGCAGTACCACACCATGATGCAGTACGCCAGGATGCAGTACGCCAGGATGCAGTACCACACCGTGATGCAGTATGCCAGGATGCAGTACCACACCGTGATGCAGTACGCCAGGATGCAGTACCACACCGTGATGCAGTACGCCAGGATGCAGTACCACACTGTGATGCAGTAACACACTGTGATGCAGTACGCCAGGATGCAGTTCCACACCGTGATGCAGTACCACACCGTGATGCAGTACGCCAGGATGCAGTACGCAAGGATGCAGTACCACACCGTGATGCAGTACCTCACCGTGATGCATTACGCCATGATGCAGTATGCAAGGATGCAGTACCACACAGTGATGCAATATGCCAGGATGCAGTACCACACCGTGATGCAGTATGCTAGGATGCAGTACCACGCCAGGATGCAGTCCGCCAGGATGCAGTACCACACCGTGATGCAGTACGCTAGGATGCAGTACCACACTTTGATGCAGTACGCCAGGTTGCAGTACCACACAGTGATGCAATATGCCAGGATGCAGTACCACACCGTGATGCAGTATGCCAGGATGCAGTACCACACCAGGATGCAGTACGCTAGGATGCAGTACCACACCAGGATGTAGTACGCCAGGATGCGGTACCACACCATGATGCAGTACCACACCATGATGCAGTACGCCAGGATGCAGTACCACACCGTGATGCAGTATGCCAGGATGCAGTACCACACCGTGATGCAGTACCTCACCGTGATGCAGTACGCCATGATGCAGTACCTCACCGTGATGCAGTACGCCATGATGCAGTATGCAAGGATGCAGTACCACACCGTGATGCAGTACCTCACCGTGATGCAGTATGCCATGATGCAATATGCAAGGATGCAGTACCACACCGTGATGCAGTTCCTCACCGTGATGCAGTACGCCATGATGCAGTACCACACCGTGATGCAGTACGCCAGGATGCAGTACGCAAGGATGCAGTACCACACCGTGATGCAGTACGCCAGGATGCAGTACCACACCGTGATGCAGTATGCCAGGATGCAGTACCACACCGTGATGCAGTACGCCAGGATGCAGTACCACACCGTGATGCAGTACGCCAGGATGCAGTACCACACCGTGATGCAGTACGCCATGATGCAGTTCCACACCGTGATGCAGTACCACACCGTGATGCAGTACGCCAGGATGCAGTACGCAAGGATGCAGTACCACACCGTGATGCAGTACCTCACCGTGATGCATTACACCGTGATGCAGTACGCCAGGATGCAATACCACACCGTGATGCAGTACGCCAGGATGCAGTACCACACCGTGATGCAGTACCACACTGTGATGCAGTACGCCATGATGCAGTTCCACACCGTGATGCAGTACCACACCGTGATGCAGTACGCCAGGATGCAGTACGCAAGGATGCAGTACCACACCGTGATGCAGTACCACACCGTGATGCAGTACGCCATGATGCAGTATGCAAGGATGCAGTACCACACAGTGATGCAATATGCCAGGATGCAGTACCACACCATGATGCAGTATGCTAGGATGCAGTACCACGCCAGGATGCAGTACGCCAGGATGCAGTACCACACCGTGATGCAGTACGCTAGGATGCAGTACCACACTTTGATGCAGTACGCCAGGTTGCAGTACCACACAGTGATGCAATATGCCAGGATGCAGTACCACACCGTGATGCAGTATGCCAGGATGCAGTACCACACCAGGATGCAGTACGCTAGGATGCAGTACCACACCAGGATGTAGTACGCCAGGATGCGGTACCACACCATGATGCAGTACGCCAGGATGCAGTACCACACCGTGATGCAGTATGCCAGGATGCAGTACCACACCGTGATGCAGTACCTCACCGTGATGCAGTACGCCATGATGCAGTATGCAAGGATGCAGTACCACACCGTGATGCAGTACCTCACCGTGATGCAGTATGCCATGATGCAGTATGCAAGGATGCAGTACCACACCGTGATGCAGTACCTCACCGTGATGCAGTACGCCATGATGCAGTACCACACCGTGATGCAGTACGCCAGGATGCAGTACGCAAGGATGCAGTAACACACCGTGATGCAGTACGCCAGGATGCAGTACCACACCGTGATGCAGTATGCCAAGATGCAGTACCACACCGTGATGCAGTACGCCAGGATGCAGTACCACACCGTGATGCAGTACGCCAGGATGCAGTACCACACCGTGATGCAGTACCACACCGTGATGCAGTACCACACCGTGATGCAGTACGCCATGATGCAGTTCCACACCGTGATGCAGTACCACACCGTGATGCAGTACGCCAGGATGCAGTACGCAAGGATGCAGTACCACACCGTGATGCAGTACCTCACCGTGATGCATTACACCATGATGCAGTATGCAAGGATGCAGTACCACACAGTGATGCAATATGCCAGAATGCAGTACCACACCGTGATGCAGTATGCTAGGATGCAGTACCATGCCAGGATGCAGTACGCCAGGATGCAGTACCACACCGTGATGCAGTACGCCAGGATGCAGTACCACACCGAGATGCAGTACGCCAGGTTGCAGTACCACACAGTGATGCAATATGCCAGGATGCAGTACCACACCGTGATGCAGTATGCCAGGATGCAGTACCACACCAGGATGCAGTACGCTAGGATGCAGTACCACACCAGGATGTAGTACGCCAGGATGCGGTACCACACCATGATGCAGTACCACACCATGATGCAGTACGTCAGGATGCAGTACCACACCGTGATGCAGTATGCCAGGATGCAGTACCACACCGTGATGCAGTACACCAGGATGCAGTACCACACCGTGATGCAGTACGCCATGATGTAGTATGCAAGGATGCAGTACCACACCGTGATGCAGTACCTCACTGTGATGCAGTACGCCATGATGCAGTATGCAAGGATGCAGTACCTCACCGTGATGCAGTACGCCAGGATGCAGTACGCCAGGATGCAGTACCACACCGTTACGCAGTACGCCAGGATACAGTACCACACCAGGATGTAGCACGCCAGGATGCGGTACCATACCGTGATGCAGTACGCCAGGATGCAGTACCACACCTGATGCAGTACGCCATAATGCAGTTCCACACCGTGATGCAGTACCACACCGTGATGCATTACGCCAGGATGCAGTATGCAAGGATGCAGTACCACACCGTGATGCAGTACCTCACCGTGATGCAGTACGCCAAGATGCAGTACCACACCGTGATGCAGTATGCCAGGATGCAGTACCACACCGTTACGCAGTATGCCAGGATGCAGTACCACACCAGGATGGAGTACGCCAGGATGCGGTACCATACCGTGATGCAGTGCCACACCATGATGCAGTACGCCAGGATGCAGTACCACACCGTGATGCAGTACGCCAGGATGCAGTACCTCACCGTGATGCAGTACGCCAGGATGCAATACCACACCGTGATGCAGTATGCCAGGATGCAGTACCACACCGTAATGCAGTACGCCAGGATGCAGTACCACACCGTGATGCAGTACGCCAGGATGCAGTACCACACCGTGATGCAGTACGCCAGAATGCAGTACTTCACCGTGATGCAGTACGCCAGGATGCCGTACCACACCGTGATGCAGTATGCCAGGATGCAGTACCACACCGTTACGCAGTACGCCAGGATACAGTACCACACCAGGATGGAGTACGCCAGGATGCGGTACCATACCGTGATGCAGTGCCACACCATGATGCAGTACGCCAGGATGCAGTACCACACCGTGATGCAGTACGCCAGGATGCAGTACCTCCCCGTGATGCAGTACGCCAGGATGCAGTACCACACCGTGATGCAGTATGCCAGGATGCAGTACCACACCGTAATGCAGTACGCCAGGATGCAGTACCACACCAGGATGTAGTACGCCAGGATGCGGTACCACACCATGATGCAGTACGCCAGGATGCAGTACCACACCGTGATGCAGTACGGCAGGATACAGTACCACACCGCGATGCAGTACCACACTTTGATGCAGAACCGCACCGTGATGCCGTACGCCAGGATGCAGTACCTCACCGTGATGCAGTACGCCAGGATGAAGTACCTCACCCTGATGCAGTACGCCAGGATGCAGTACCACACAGTGATGCAGTACCACACCTTGATGCAGTACCACACCGTGATGCAGTACGCCAGGATGCAGTACCACACCGTGATGCAGTACGCCACGATGCAATACCACGCCGTGATGCAGTATGCCAGGATGCAGTACCACACCATGATGCAGTACCTCACCGTGATGCAGTACGCCATGATGCAGTACCACACCGAGATGCAGTACCACACCATGATGCAGTACGCCAGGATGCAGTACCACACCGTGATGCAGTATGCCAGGATTCAGTACCACACCGTGATGCAGTACGCCAGGATGCAGTACCACACCGTGATGCAGTACGCCAGGATGCAGTACAACACCGTGATGCAGTACCACACCGTGATGCAGTACGCCATGATGCAGTTCCACACCGTGATGCAGTACCACACCGTGATGCAGTACCACACCGTGATGCAGTACCACACCGTGATGCAGTATGGCAGGATGCAGTACGCCAGGATGCAGTACCTCACCGTGATGCAGTACGCCAGGATGCAGTACCACACCGTCATGCAGTACACCAGGATGCAGTACCACACCGTGATGCAGTACGCCAGGATGCAGTACCACACCGTGATGCAGTACGCCAGGACGCAGTACCTCACCGTGATGCAGTACGGCAGGATGCAGTACCTCACCGTCATGCAGTACGCCAGGATGCAGTACCACACTGTTATGCAGTACGCCAGGATGCAGTACCACACCGTGATGCAGTACGCCAGGATACAGTACCACGCCAGGATGCGGTACCACACCGTGATGCAGTACGCCAGGATGCAGTACCACACCGTGATGCAGTATGCCAGGATGCAGTACCACACCGTGATGCAGTACCTCACCGTGATGCAGTACGCCATGATGCAGTATGCAAGGATGCAGTACCAAACCGTGATGCAGTACCTCACCGTGATGCAGTACGCCATGATGCAGTATGCAAGGATGCAGTACCAGACCGTGATGCAGTACCTCACCGTGATGCAGTACGCCATGATGCAGTATGCAAGGATGCAGTACCACACCGTGATGCAGTACCTCACCGTGATGCAGTACGCCATGATGCAGTATGCAAGGATGCAGTACCACACCGTGATGCAGTACCTCACCGTGATGCAGTACGCCATGATGCAGTACCACACCGTGATGCAGTACGCCAGGATGCAGTACGCAAGGATGCAGTACCACACCGTGATGCAGTACGCCAGGATGCAGTACCACAACAGGATGCAGTACGCCAGGATGCAGTACCACACCAGGATGTAGTACGCCAGGATGCGGTACCACACCGTGATGCAGTACCACACCATGATGCAGTACGCCAGGATGCAGTACCACACCATGATGCAGTACGCCAGGATGCAGTACCACACCATGATGCAGTACGCCAGGATGCAGTACCACACCGTGATGCAGTACGTCAGGATGCAGTTCCACACCTTGATGCAGAACCGCACCGTGATGCAGTACCTCACCGTGATTCAGTACCACACCGTGATGCAGTACGCCAGGATGCAGTACCACACCGTGATGCAGAACCGCACCGTGATGCAGTACCTCACCGTGATTCAGTACCACACCGTGATGCAGTACGCCATGATGCAGTACGCAAGGATGCAGTACCACACCGAGATGCAGTACCACACCATGATGCAGTACGCCAGGATGCAGTACGCCAGGATGCAGTACCACACCGTTATGCCGTACGCCAGGATGCAGTACCACACCGTGATGCAGTATGCCAGGATGCAGTACCACACCGTGATGCAGTACGCCATGATGCAGTTCCACACCGTGATGCAGTACCACACCGTGATGCAGTACGCCAGGATGCAGTACCACACCGTGATGCAGTATGCCAGGATGCAGTACCACACCGTGATGCAGTACGCCATGATGCAGTTCCACACCGTGATGCAGTACCACACCGTGATGCAGTACGCCAGGATGCAGTACCACACCGTGATGCAGTACGCCAGGATGCAGTACCACACCGTGATGCAGTATGCCAGGATGCAGTACCACACCGTGATGCAGTACGTCAGGATGCAGTTCCACACCTTGATGCAGAACCGCACCGTGATGCAGTACCTCACCGTGATTCAGTACCACACCGTGATGCAGTACGCCATGATGCAGTACGCAAGGATGCAGTACCACACCGAGATGCAGTACCACACCATGATGCAGTACGCCAGGATGCAGTACGCCAGGATGCAGTACCACACCTTGATGCAGTACGCCAGGATGCAGTACCACACCGTGATGCAGTATCTCACCGTGATTCAGTACCACACCGTGATGCAGTACGTCAGGATGCAGTTCCACACCTTGATGCAGAACCGCACCGTGATGCAGTATCTCACCGTGATTCAGTACCACACCGTGATGCAGTACGCCATGATGCAGTTCCACACCGTGATGCAGAACCGCACCGTGATGCAGTACCTCACCGTGATTCAGTACCACACCGTGATGCAGTACGCCATGATGCAGTACGCAAGGATGCAGTACCACACCGAGATGCAGTACCACACCATGATGCAGTACGCCAGGATGCAGTACGCCAGGATGCAGTACCACACCGTGATGCAGTACGCCAGGATGCAGTACCACACCGTGATGCAGTATGCCAGGATGCAGTACCACACCGTGATGCAGTACGCCATGATGCAGTTCCACACCGTGATGCAGTACCACACCGTGATGCAGTACGCCAGGATGCAGTACCACACCGTGATGCAGGATGCCAGGATGCAGTACCACACCGTGATGCAGTACGCCATGATGCAGTTCCACACCGTGATGCAGTACCACACCGTGATGCAGTACGCCAGGATGCAGTACGCAAGGATGCAGTACCACACCGTGATGCAGTACCTCACCGTGATGCAGTACGCAAGGATGCAGTACCACACCGTGATGCAGTACCTCACCGTGACGCAGTACGCCAGGATGCAGTACGCAAGGATGCAGTACCACACTGTGATGCAGTTTCACACCGTGATGCAGTATGCCAGGATGCAGTTCCACACCATGATGCAGTATGCCAGGATGCAGTACCTCACCGTGATGCAGTATGCCAGGATGCAATACCTCACCGTGATGCAGTACCTCACCATGATGCAGTACCTCACCGTGATGCAGTACCACACCGTGATGCTGTACACCAGGATGCAATACCACGCTGTGATGCAGTATGCCAGGATGCAGTACCACACCATGATGCAGTACCACACCGTGATGCAGTATGCCAGGATGCAGTTCCACACCGTGATGCAGTATGCCAGGATGCAGTACCTCACCGTGATGCAGTACGCCAGGATGCAGTACCACACCGTGATGCAGTATGCCAGGATGCAGTACCACACAGTGATGCAGTATGCCAGGATGCAGTACCTCACCGTGATGCAGTATGCCAGGATGCAGTTCCACACCGTGATGCAGTATGCCAGGATGCAGTACCTCACCGTGATGCAGTACGCCAGGATGCAGTACCTCACCGTGATGCAGTATGCCAGGATGCAGTACCACACAGTGGTGCAGTATGCCAGGATGCAGTACCACACCGTCATGCAGTATGCCAGGATGCAGTACCACACCGTGATGCAGTACGCCAGGATGCAGTACCACACTGTGATGCAGTATGCCAGGATGCAGCATCACACCGTGATACAGTACCACGCCAGGATGCAATACCACGCCGTGATGCAGTACGCCATGATGCAGTACGCAAGGATGCAGTACCACACCGAGATGCAGTACCACACCATGATGCAGTACGCCAGGATGCAGTACGCCAGGATGCAGTACCACACCTTGATGCAGTACGCCAGGATGCAGTACCACACCGTGATGCAGTATCTCACCGTGATTCAGTACCACACCGTGATGCAGTACGTCAGGATGCAGTTCCACACCTTGATGCAGAACCGCACCGTGATGCAGTATCTCACCGTGATTCAGTACCACACCGTGATGCAGTACGTCAGGATGCAGTTCCACACCTTGATGCAGAACCGCACCGTGATGCAGTACCTCACCGTGATTCAGTACCACACCGTGATGCAGTACGCCATGATGCAGTACGCAAGGATGCAGTACCACACCGAGATGCAGTACCACACCATGATGCAGTACGCCAGGATGCAGTACGCCAGGATGCAGTACCACACCGTGATGCAGTACGCCAGGATGCAGTACCACACCGTGATGCAGTATGCCAGGATGCAGTACCACACCGTGATGCAGTACGCCATGATGCAGTTCCACACCGTGATGCAGTACCACACCGTGATGCAGTACGCCAGGATGCAGTACCACACCGTGATGCAGGATGCCAGGATGCAGTACCACACCGTGATGCAGTACGCCATGATGCAGTTCCACACCGTGATGCAGTACCACACCGTGATGCAGTACGCCAGGATGCAGTACGCAAGGATGCAGTACCACACCGTGATGCAGTACCTCACCGTGATGCAGTACGCAAGGATGCAGTACCACACCGTGATGCAGTACCTCACCGTGACGCAGTACGCCAGGATGCAGTACGCAAGGATGCAGTACCACACTGTGATGCAGTTTCACACCGTGATGCAGTATGCCAGGATGCAGTTCCACACCATGATGCAGTATGCCAGGATGCAGTACCTCACCGTGATGCAGTATGCCAGGATGCAATACCTCACCGTGATGCAGTACCTCACCATGATGCAGTACCTCACCGTGATGCAGTACCACACCGTGATGCTGTACACCAGGATGCAATACCACGCTGTGATGCAGTATGCCAGGATGCAGTACCACACCATGATGCAGTACCACACCGTGATGCAGTATGCCAGGATGCAGTTCCACACCGTGATGCAGTATGCCAGGATGCAGTACCTCACCGTGATGCAGTACGCCAGGATGCAGTACCACACCGTGATGCAGTATGCCAGGATGCAGTACCACACAGTGATGCAGTATGCCAGGATGCAGTACCTCACCGTGATGCAGTATGCCAGGATGCAGTTCCACACCGTGATGCAGTATGCCAGGATGCAGTACCTCACCGTGATGCAGTACGCCAGGATGCAGTACCTCACCGTGATGCAGTATGCCAGGATGCAGTACCACACAGTGGTGCAGTATGCCAGGATGCAGTACCACACCGTCATGCAGTATGCCAGGATGCAGTACCACACCGTGATGCAGTACGCCAGGATGCAGTACCACACTGTGATGCAGTATGCCAGGATGCAGCATCACACCGTGATACAGTACCACGCCAGGATGCAATACCACGCCGTGATGCAGTACCTCACCATGATGCAGTACCTCACCGTGATGCAGTACCACACCGTGATGCAGTACACCAGGATGCAGTACCACACCGTGATGCAGTACCTCACCGTGATGCAGTACCACACCGTGATGCAGTACACCAGGATGCAGTACCACACCGTGATGCAGTACCTCACCGTGATGCAGTACCACACCGTGATGCAGTACACCAGGATGCAGTACCTCACCGTGATGCAGTATGCCAGGATGCAGTACCTCACCGTCATGCAGTATGCCAGGATGCAATACCACACCGTGATGCAGTACGCCAGGATGCAGTACCACACTGTGATGCAGTACGCCAGGATGCAGTACCACACCGTGATGCAGTACCACACCGTGATGCGGTACCACACCGTGATGCAGTACCACACCGTGATGCAGTACGCCATGATGCAGTACGCAAGGATGCAGTACCACACCGTGATGCAGTACGCCAGGATACAGTACCACGCCAGGATGCAATACCACGCCGTGATGCAGTACCTCACCATGATGCAGTACCTCACCGTGATGCAGTACCACACCGTGATGCAGTACCTCACCGTGATGCAGTACCACACCGTGATGCAGTACACCAGGATGCAGTACCACACCGTGATGCAGTACCTCACCGTGATGCAGTACCACACCGTGATGCAGTACACCAGGATGCAGTACCTCACCGTGATGCAGTATGCCAGGATGCAGTACCACACCGTGATGCAGTACACCAGGATGCAGTACCACACCGTGATGCAGTACCTCACCGTGATGCAGTACCACACCGTGATGCAGTACACCAGGATGCAGTACCACACCGTGATGCAGTACACCAGGATGCAGTACCACACCGTGATGCAGTATGCCAGGATGCAGTTCCACACCATGATGCAGTACGCCAGGATGCAATACCACGCCGTGATGCAGTACACCAGGATGCAGTACCACACCGTGATGCAGTACGCCAGGATGCAATACCACGCCGTGATGCAGGACACCAGGATGCAGTACCTCACCGTGATGCAGTACCACACCGTGATGCAGTACACCAGGATGCAGTACCTCACCGTGATGCAGTATGCTAGGATGCAGTTCCACACCATGATGCAGTACGCCAGGATGCAATACCACGCCGTGATGCAGTACACCAGGATGCAGTACCACACCGTGATGCAGTACCTCACCGTGATGCAGTACCACACCGTGATGCAGTACACCAGGATGCAGTACCACACCGTGATGCAGTACACCAGGATGCAGTACCACACCGTGATGCAGTATGCCAGGATGCAGTTCCACACCATGATGCAGTACGCCAGGATGCAATACCACGCCGTGATGCAGTACACCAGGATGCAGTACCACACCGTGATGCAGTACCTCACCGTGATGCAGTACACCAGGATGCAGTACCTCACCGTGATGCAGTATGCCAGGATGCAGTTCCACACCATGATGCAGTACGCCAGGATGCAGTACCACACCGTGATGCAGTATGCCAGGATGCAATACCACGCCGTGATGCAGTACACCAGGATGCAGTACCACACCGTGATGCAGTACGCCAGGATGCAATACCACGCCGTGATGCAGTACACCAGGATGCAGTACCTCACCGTGATGCAGTACCACACCGTGATGCAGTACACCAGGATGCAGTACCTCACCGTGATGCAGTATGCCAGGATGCAGTTCCACACCATGATGCAGTACGCCAGGATGCAATACCACGCCGTGATGCAGTACACCAGGATGCAGTACCACACCGTGATGCAGTACCTCACCGTGATGCAGTACCACACCGTGATGCAGTACACCAGGATGCAGTACCACACCGTGATGCAGTACACCAGGATGCAGTACCACACCGTGATGCAGTATGCCAGGATGCAGTTCCACACCATGATGCAGTACGCCAGGATGCAATACCACGCCGTGATGCAGTACACCAGGATGCAGTACCACACCGTGATGCAGTACCTCACCGTGATGCAGTAAACCAGGATGCAGTACCTCACCGTGATGCAGTATGCCAGGATGCAGTTCCACACCATGATGCAGTACGCCAGGATGCAGTACCTCACCGTGATGCAGTACCTCACCGTGATGCAGTACGCCAGGATGCAGTTCCACACCATGATGCAGTACGCCAGGATGCAGTACCACGCCGTGATGCAGTACACCAGGATGCAGTACCACACCGTGATGCAGTACCTCACCGTGATGCAGTACCACACCGTGATGCAGTACACCAGGATGCAGTACCACACCGTGATGCAGTACACCAGGATGCAGTACCACACCGTGATGCAGTATGCCAGGATGCAGTTCCACACCGTGATGCAATATGCCAGGATGCAGTACCACACCGTGATGCAGTACCTCACCGTGATGCAGTACACCAGGATGCAGTACCTCACCGTGATGCAGTATGCCAGGATGCAGTTCCACACCATGATGCAGTATGCCAGGATGCAGTACGCCAGGATGCAATACCATGCCGTGATGCAGTACACCAGGATGCAGTACCACACCGTGATGCAGTACACCAGGATGCAGTACCACACCGTGATGCAGTATGCCAGGATGCAGTTCCACACCATGATGCAGTACGCCAGGATGCAATACCACGCCGTGATGCAGTACACCAGGATGCAGTACCACACCGTGATGCAGTACCTCACCGTGATGCAGTAAACCAGGATGCAGTACCTCACCGTGATGCAGTATGCCAGGATGCAGTTCCACACCATGATGCAGTACGCCAGGATGCAGTACCTCACCGTGATGCAGTACCTCACCGTGATGCAGTACGCCAGGATGCAGTTCCACACCATGATGCAGTACGCCAGGATGCAATACCACGCCGTGATGCAGTACACCAGGATGCAGTACCACACCGTGATGCAGTACCTCACCGTGATGCAGTACCACACCGTGATGCAGTACACCAGGATGCAGTACCACACCGTGATGCAGTACACCAGGATGCAGTACCACACCGTGATGCAGTATGCCAGGATGCAGTTCCACACCGTGATGCAGTACACCAGGATGCAGTACCACACCGTGATGCAGTATGCCAGGATGCAGTACCACACCGTGATGCAGTACCTCACCGTGATGCAGTACACCAGGATGCAGTACCTCACCGTGATGCAGTATGCCAGGATGCAGTTCCACACCATGATGCAGTATGCCAGGATGCAGTACGCCAGGATGCAATACCATGCCGTGATGCAGTACACCAGGATGCAGTACCTCACCGTGATGCAGTATGCCAGGATGCAGTTCCACACCGTGATGCAGTATGCCAGGATGCAGTACCTCACCGTGATGCAGTATGCCAGGATGCAGTTCCACACCATGATGCAGTACGCCAGGATGCAGTACCTCACCGTGATGCAGTACGGCAGGATGCAGTACCACACCGTGATGCAGTATGCCAGGATGCAGTACCTCACCTCTTTGGCCTCCTTCAAAACGGCCCTAAAAATTCACCTTTCAAGGGGGCAGAAACGGAGATAGTCATCACTCTCTCCGGATCACCCCCCCCCCCCCCCCTTTTTTTTTGTCCACCTTCGTTGTACATATTTTATGTATTTTTAATTTTAATTTATTGTTATTTTGCATGTGTGGAGTAATTTATTTTTATTTTATTTATATTGTTAAATGTTGATGATTTATGTACGAAGGACTTTCAATGGAAACAAGAACGCAAGGGCTTTTTTGAAATGCTCCTCTTAGACAGGATGTTTGACTGTACTTGTACTGTAATACATGCTACTGTTTGACTGTACTTGTACTCTAACATTCTAATAAATATATTCATCATCATCCCTGCTCCACCTGTAAAGTGCCTTTCAGTTATGATCTGGCACTATAGAAATAGAATTGAATTGAATTCAGATTCAGAAACCACAAGGCTCCATTTTACTTGCTGCGATCATAAAGAAAAAGGCTTTCAGGGGCGGCTTTCTGTGGAGAACCTGGGGAGAACCCACACAGACACAGGGAGAAAACACAAACTCCACAAAGAAAGGAATCAAACCTGGAACCGTCTTGCTGTGAGGCAACAGCGCCACCCACTGCCCCACCATGCTGCTCAACCCAATACTTGATGTGATCAATATAATGCAGCAACAGCGAGATGCATTTTAGGTGTGACCTGTGTAACCAGGGGAAAATTATACTTTAATTTTTGTAATTGAACTTCACCAAATCCTTCACTCTGTTATGTTTTATAACCATTTCGCAATGTTGTCAGAGTTGCACTTTCCTGCCGGTACTGTCACTTTAAGAGAACGGAGCGTGCAGCTTGTCACGTACGCGCAGCGCCTCTCTCTGTCTGTACTGAGGATCTGAGGAGGTAGGTGCAGAGCTGCGCTCGTCCGCATATAATATCATTTGGGCACTCAAATATATATAAATTCATGGCGAAATTGTTTACATTTACGTTAAAGAGTCAACATGTATGGAGAGACCCATGTAAAGCGCGTTCTGTGTCTGTTAGCGAGTCGCTGTGAGAGCTAGCTAAAACTTGCTAGCAGGCGGCCGATGAGCGACACGTGCATGGGAGACGAGGCTACATGTGACAAGAACGTTTTTATTTTCTATTATTTGCAGAATTGCCAGTAAACTGCTTCCAGTGGTCAGCGCCGTTTCCTGGTCCTTCCTTCATGCAGTACAGCAAACAGAGAACACAACGCAGAGATCACTAGGGTTAACGGATGTGGCCCAAATCAACATTGCTCTAATGATGAACAGACGCACACCTGATACACCTGTCACTCAGAGAAGACTCCACCTCCTCCCTGTCATGTTGCCGAAGGCGACCCTCCAGACGCTTTTGCTCACTGAAACCGCCTATGCAAAGCCGACAACGCACTGATCACATCACGCTGAACCCCTGAAAACACACACACACACACACACAATCACACACAGACACACACACATAAATTCTGCTTTAAGGACTGAGTGATCAACGAAACCAGCTGGAACGCATCGGGCCGTCCATTAAACATGAACGTTCCAACAACGCCCACGAGACGAGCTAATTCTGAAACTGGAGGATGTTTTTACCTGCAGCTCGGAGCTGGTTCCTGCGAGCAGGGACAGGAGGAGACTGGAGACCAGACATGGAGCGCTCCTGAAAGACGTGAGATGAACACGAGGGAGACCTCAGGGGACACGCAGCAGAGGAAACGTCCTGTTTGATGCTGAACGCTTTGTGTGTGTGTGACTCACAGAGAGCTGAGCAGAGGAACGCCGGCTGTCCACAGTGGGGGGTCTGGGGGTGTTCTGGGATGGCCCCCGTCTCCCCTGAAGCGTCGGGATTGGAGGTGAGGGCCCCCTGTGGAGCTGACAACACACGGATGGTTGAGGTCTGCTGTGTGTTTCGGTCAAACTACCAAAGGAGAAGAACCGTCCATCCGTCCGTCTTCTGGAAGACAAGACGACCTCCATCGTCTTTGTCCACAGACGCTTCATCCACTTCGCGGGTCCAGGGTGTTGCTGGAGCCTATCCCAGCTGATGGGTGAGAGGCGGGGCACACCCCGGACGCGTCGCCACACACAGACGACCTCTCACGCATGGATACACTCACACCTACGGACGACTTGGAGGTGGGAGGACGCCGGACGACCCGGGGAGGACAACTTTCAGCAGTTCAGTGGGCTGCAGCATGAAAGGCAGAACTGCTACGGAGGACTGTGGTCGTTCCTGTGACGGATTCCGTTTTGCTTGACTGGAGGCGACTTTGTACAGTCGCCTCCAGTCATGGGCGCCGACAGGAGGGAGTGAGAATCCTCAATATGACTAGAATCATATATAGTATGTGTGTATATATATATATATATATATATATATATAGTGTAGCAACATTTGACCTCAGGGCTTGTCATTCAGAATGACCTTGGGCAACAAAGGTAGAGGTGACTGAGCAGCTTCTACCTGATTGGCTGTCCCTTCACAGTAACTACTTGAGAACTACTTTGTGTTTTCACCTACTTTATAGTCTCTAAACTGATTTGTGGTTTCATCACCAGCTTGTTGGCTCCGCTATGAACTCACCTCGATCCTCCTCTGCTCCTCCGCACACCTGTGGAGTATTCCTTGTCTCTGACAACGGGGGGAGAGAAACGGGAAATCTTAATCTCAACCGTAACACATCTAATCCAAGATAGAAAAGGTTCCTCTCCTCCCTGACCATCCGCGCCCTCACCTCAGCCGCCCTCCTCTCAGCCCTCCTGGCTCTGTATTCTTCTATCTGCGGCTCCAGCCCCTCATAGTATGTTAATTAATTAATCTCGTCAGCTGTTTCCATCGAGTGCATTTCAGTCATGTTGCTTCTGCACAACTTGCGGTTGGGCCCCGACTGAAAGAATAGCCTCCCGGTGCCTCGGGTCCGAGCGCCGCCAATGCGTTTCACCATTTTCACATTTGTATGACGCGTTAATCGAGGTGCCAGTAGGTTTGTTTTTCTGACCCAGTGTGGAGCATCATGATTGGTCTACTAAGCCATGTGGGCGTGTTTTATGAAAGGTTCAAATAACACCACTAGTATTCAAGAAAAAACCTTTGCATGGATGAGAATATGTGATGTAATTGAGGAGCATGAACTTAGAGGATGTAGGATTCCTTTTTTTGTTTATTCAATGATTCAGTTTTTCTGCAATTTATTTTGTTATATTCATTTATTCCCAAATTAATCAATATAAATCCTGAACATTTTACAATGAACCACAAACTGAACTGACACCTGAATGGGATAATCTGTGTTTAATCAATTTATATATACAACAATATATTATTTCCACATATCCTTCAACTGATTCACTTATCTTCAGGCTGGGCACATCTTCTGTAAAAATTCCCATATTTGACAAATTTAAGGCTTCTCACCTGTGTGGGTTTTCATGTGGCCTGTCAAATATTTTTGTCTAAAATGTTTCCCACATGTTTCACAACCGTAAGGCTTCTAGTGCTATTCCTGCGGAGTATTTAGTTTGCATTTAGATGGATTATAATGGATTCTTTCTCACCTCTCCAAGTCCGAGGCGAGCTCAGCACGCTGTCTGTCCAAAGTCTCCTTGTGAAGTCTCGCGAGAACGATGTGTTCTCGCCGGTCGATCGCGTGACATATTGTTTGAGTGACGTGCAGCGCAGCTAGTCAGATGAGAACTTGTTTTTTCTGACCTTTAGGTCACCGCACATGCGCAAACAGGTGCTAAGTGCAGCGAAACTAAAGCTAGTCGGGAGTTCTCTCCGATTTTAAGCCCTCGCCTTTTCTTGAATACTAAATAAAGTTTATCACCATTACATAATCGCCAACAAGCGTTATGCGCTAAAATCCTTAACGTGAAAGAGATCATGGATGTGGCAACAAAGATCACCAGATCTCTTCAAAGACGGCACATCTTTTTATTTATTTAAAGGGGTATTAACATAGCAGTGACATACATATATACACGTATACTTGCAAAAGGAAGGAATGTAAACAAATACAAAATCAATAATTTCAAAATATATTATCACCTCAGTCCAACCTCCTGGGGAACAGTTGCCTTTCTGTTCCACGCATCCTGATCTTGAATCCTCACATCATCTCTTGCAAGTGGTGAGAGCGATTTGGTTGCTCTGTCATAATAAGGCTTCCGTTTCCTCTTCAGAGCGTCCTGTTTCGCTCGTATCTCTCTGCTCTGCTTGATTTCTGCGTGGCAGGGTACGGTCGTACGTAACTTACGATTCATCAACCGTTCTGCTGGAGGTAGACGACACTCAAGGGGAGCAGACCTGTAGCTCATCAGAGCTAGATATGGATCTGATTCGCTGTCCGTGGCCTTCTTCAGAAGCTGCTTGACGATATGCACACCCCTTTTCTGCTTTCCCATTGGCTTGTGCGTGCTGAAAGCCACACTGGATCGAGAACTGCTGCCATTCTCTGCAGTTATAACAGATGAAAATTGCCTGCCCAAAACCATTTGATGGTTGCACAAAAATGTTGTATTTTCTTTTGTAATGTATCTAATAGACGATGGACTAATGATTGTCAGGATTCAAAAAGGCCTGAATATTGTTCTGACCAAGACGAGGGGAATGTTCTTTTCCTGTGTGATCTAGACAAACGTTTACTCTTTTCTTTTTTTCTCCCTGTCCCTTGCCATTGAACCCTCTGTTACGCCGAAATCCAATAAGGTGTCCTGAGTTTTAGGTTTTCTTTCTTGTAGTGCAAAAATAAATAATTCCCAACTGCAGCAGCTTTGTGACGATTTCAATGTAAAATTGTAAATCTAAAAATAACTTGCAACAGCTTACAGGGCAAAAGCGCCTAAAGGTCAAGCATTCTACAAAAATAGTTCAGCGTGTTTAACATTTTTAATAAATCAATGTGGCATAAGAGTTAACGTGGCGTAGGTAATTTCTGCTTTTTCACCAGATAGGCAACGTCTTTTCTCATAAAATAAAGAACACAGTTTCAAGCAACCACAGACATCCACATACCCCCACGCACTCGAGGAGAGGGGTGCTTTTCCACCAATATTTATTCAGAACTGATTCTTATTGGGGTTTGACATTATCCTTCTTTTTATATATGGCCAGAAAAATTCTGCCACAAATATCTAATTATGCAAAAAAACACACAGAAAAAAAACGCACGCAGTCCCTGGCCAGCTTAAAAAACAAAAAAGGATTCCATCAAGCCCCAACACTAAATACAGATTCTCCTAAAAGGCAGATAAACACAAAGCATCCATTATTCAGGAGCTTAAATGTGTAAGAACAGGGGTCCATATTTCTTCCCATTTTTGCTATGTTCCAGACTTTATAAATCTAAGCTTTTCCAGAGATATGAGCTCATTTAGACAGGTGCTGAAGCGAGGTGCAGGTGAGGTCTTCCGGTTCCGTGAGGATGGGCCTTCTGGCCACCACTGTCCCAAGAAGAAAAGCACTCCTCAGTTGTTGTGGAAAGTTTCTCTATAGGGGCAATGTCCCTGTGATATACCCCTGAGTAAATAAAAAAGAACAAAAATACTAGACCAAAATTGTTGTATGACAGAACATTCCCAAGATGAGTGCAACAATGATCCTTCAGCCAATTCACATTTATGCACTGAACCCTGTGGAACTCCATATTTAACTTCAGTGTACGTAGAAGATTCATCATGAACACGTACAAACTGAAATCTATCAGATAAATATGATCTAAACCAGTTCAATGCAGATCCTCTAACACCAACAGATTGTTCCAGCCTCTGTAACAGAATCTGATGATCTATTGTATCAAAGGCTGCGCTGAGATCTAATAAAATAAGCAGAGACAAGTCCATTATCAGACGCTATTAAAGGTCATTGGTGACTTTAACTAATGCTGTCTCTGTGCTATGATGAGTTCTGAAACACGACTGGAAAACCTCAAATAACTGATTGTCTTGTAAGAATTCACACAGCTGACTGGAAACTGCTTTCTCTAAAAGCTTTGACAGGAATGGAAGGTTTGAAATTGGCCGATAGTTAGCCGAAACATCAGGATCCAATGTTGGTTTTACATCTGGAATCGTGCCTGTGCTGTAAAATGCCACTTTAAGAGGGAGGGACACGAATGGCATGATGGGAAAAAGAGTCCAGAAGGAGTCTTGTAGTACGTTCCGGAGCAGCAAGCTAGAGCAGGTTTGGCTCCTCTGATCCGGAAGCCCTGTTTACTGTCTCACAAGATCCAATAGTCTATTGGAGGCGGAGTCTGCAATCTCTGATTGTCTTTCTAGTTGTATTTAGCAAAGCAGTACTAATTGAGGGGAAGACTTTTTTAAGTAGCTTAGTTGGGACCGGGTCCCTATGTTCCAGTGCTTCTCAATTATTTTCTGTCGCGCCCCCCCTAGGAAGAAAAAAACATTTTGCGCCCCCCCCCCCCCCCCCCGAAAAAAAACCCACTCTTGTATCCTTATTAACATACAAAGAAATATGAAAATAACTTTATTAACATTTTTTTTAGTCTGCAACAGAAAATGAGGAAGTCTGGTCTTTCTTCTTCTCCCACCGTAGATTGTTTACAACCGCTCTTCTTCTGCTAATACTCCCTACGCGCACTCTGACAATCAGGGCGCCACTGCCAACTACCGGAGTGGATGTGCAATTACACTTTACTCTCGTAAGGCAAAAAAAAAATTTCTCCCCGATCACAGGCACAGGCCCTGACATCGCATCGCGCCCCCCTAGGGGGGCACGCCCCACCATTTGAGAACCACTGCTATATTCACACAATTTTTTTGTTCCAAATCATTTATTTTGGCTGGCAGATTGTCATTGATCTCTTGTGTTCCAATCAGTTTTTGTTCAAGAGCTTGTGTGTGACGCTCGTGATCGGAGCCTTGCTGCTCCTTTTCCTCCACTCTCTTAATTAGCGCCGTTTGTTTGTAAAGATTTCCAATTTTTACTCGAGCATGTTGAAGCATTTGTTCATTGATTCCAATATCTTATCCAGCGGGCGGCTCGGTGGCGCAGTGGTAAGCACTGTTGCCTCACAGCGAGGTGGTCGCAGGTTCGTCTCCGGCTTGTGGCCGTTCTGTGAGGAGTTTGCATGTTCTCCCCGTGTCTGCGTGGGTTCTCTCCGGGTTCTCCGGCTTCCTCCCGCCTCCAAAGACATGCAACCTAGGCCGGTTGGTGACACTAAATTGCCCGTAGGTGTGAGTGTGAGTGTGTGTGTGGCTGGTTGTCTGTCTCTGTGTTGCCCTGCGATAAACTGGCGGCTTGTCCAGGGTGTCCCCTGCCTCTCGCCCATTGACTGCTGGGATTGGCTCCAGCTTGGCCCGCGACCCGATAGCGGAATAAGCGGTGAGAAAATGAGAAAAAAATGAATCTTATCCAGCATCTTTTCCACCAGTTGACTCCGCTCCATCAGAGCTCGGCTCAGAAGCGTGACTCCTGTTCCTGATTGCTTCACATGTCCTTGTTTTTTGCCTGCATCATTATTGCCTATTTAGGTTAACTCTACACATAAATGACAGATACTGAGCTTTGAGATGCCCACGTTTTGTGAAATTCCCTGATAGGAAGGCAGAATTTAAAGATAAATCACAAATTCTAACTGGAGTTGTGAAAAGGCTGAAGTTTAGAAGTCATAATCTAACACTATAAAATAAACAATGAAAGTCCCAATAATATAGTAACAACAATAGTTTCATTTTCTGCAGCTTTTGGCAGAATAAAAATCAAGACAATTTTTTATGAAATTTGTTAGAGAAATCAAAATCATTTCTTTGTAAAAACACATTTATCAGCTGGAATCTTACATGAAAATTAATAGGCCAATGTGAGCAATTACAACCAAATATAAATGTATGTATTTATGTCTTGTTTAGATGTTGACCTGCTGTTGGCCACAACAGAAGAGGTTGACCCTGAACGGCACGATTTCAGACCCAATCGGGACCGGAACGACCCACCAGAGCTGCCACACATCAAAGAGGAAGAGGAGGAAGTCCAGACCAATCAGGAGAAAGAGCAGCTGCAATGGCTGAAGGAGGAGGATGATGTCACAGAGTTAACATTCAGTCCCTGTGAAGAGTGAAGGTGATGATGGAGGGAAACCTGACTCCTCACAGATTCATGGTGAAGAGATGAAAACAGAGGCTGATGGAGAAGAATATTTAGGCCCAGAACCAGAGGAAGACGAGATGTCACACTCCTCTGAACCAGAGGACGGGGACAGTTCTGACCTGGAGGAGACCAGTGAACCTCAGTCAGACTTGGATCAGTTGAGAAACAACAAAGAACCTGAATGTAGTACTGAAAATACACCAGTTAGCTCCTCTCAATGTTTTTCCCGGTTCTGGTGACGAGAAACATCCGCAGGAACAGAGTGGAGGCCAAACAGTGAAACCATTTAGTTGTTCAGTTTGTACAAAGAGTTTTCAATATAAATCAGTGCTTCTCAGGCACATGAGAATCCACACAGGGGAGAAGCCTTTTAGTTGTTCAGTCTGTGGTAAAGTATTTAGATTTGTTTGCCATCTAGGACAGCACATGAGAATCCACACAGGGGAGAAGCCTTTTAGTTGTTCAGTCTGTGGTAAAGTATTTAGATTTGTTTGCTATCTAGGACAGCACATGAGAATCCACACAGGGGAGAAGCCTTTTAGTTGTTCAGTCTGTGGTAAAGTATTTAGATTTGTTTGCCATCTAGGACAGCACATGAGAATCCACACAGGGGAGAAGCCTTTTAGTTGTTCAGTCTGTGGTAAAGTATTTAGATTTGTTTGCCATCTAGGACAGCACATGAGAATCCACACAGGGGAGAAGCCTTTTAGTTGTTCAGGTAGTTGCTAAGAGCGAGAAACCCGATCTGTGAGCGTGAGTGAAGTACGTATTTCGTGAGTGGGACTGTGTGTGAATGTGTGATGCCTGAGGTTTTGCCTGTAGGACTGTGTGGAATGTTAGTCTGTGTATGTTGATGTGCATGGTAGAAGCAGTAGGGGTGTGGCCGCCATTTAATTTGAACCGTTTTCTCCTGTTTTTGTTAGCGTTAGTTAGGATTGAGTATTGTGTTTTTGTTTCCTCCTAGGGCTTAGAGAAGCTGGTAGAGTGAGTGGTTTTTGTTGTTTTGGCCTGGGCCCGCCCTGAAGCCAGGCTTCCCATTTGTTTTGTGTTTTCCACCTCCCTAATGGAGTGTGTGTTTTTGTGTTGTTGTTTTTCCAGCTGTTTATTTTGTGGATTTAAAATAAAACAGCTTGTGTATCAACCTGTGTACTCTTCTTTATGCTACGCCTCGGATCCGCTAGGCCGGGTCGTAACAAGTGTATACAGGATAAGAGGTTAGCTAAGAAAAAGTGGGGCATACAGTACTCTATACTGTACTCTATACTCTATACTGTATGAGAGTAAACAGGTGTACAGGGAGATGAGACGCAAGGCAAATGTAGATGTGGCAAAGGTCAAACAGAGGGCATATGATGACCTGTATGCAGGTTAGATAGTAAAGAGGGAGAGAAGGATCTGTACAGGCTGGACAGACAGAGAGACAGAGACAGGAATAATGTCCAGCATGTTGGAGTGATGAAGGATAGAGATGGGAAGGTGTTGACAGAGGCCAGTAGTGTGAAGAAGTATTTAGAGGAAATCTCTCCAAAAAAAAGGAATTTGTGGGTGAGGTTTGAGTTTGCCATATTTGAAGCCACATTTCATCAGATATATTAATGTTGGCTTATTTTTCCCAACGCTGTTTTATATATGTTGTTGTATTGTTATTCATGAGGTTGAGTCCTCTGTACAATTGACCAACACTGCCTCTGGTACCCTTTAAGCTATAAGCATCAATGAATAATTGTATTACTTTGGATGGTTTTATATCAACAGAAGCTCGCATCTCCTTGTGAAAGAAGTGGCGGATCTGTAAATATCTATAAAAAGCATCAAGGAATGCGTCTGTTTCTAAGAGTCGATCACTCTGTTGTGATTCTGCAGCTCGTCTTCTTCAATGACTGCAAGAGTGAAGTCTTTTCTGACTTGTTTGGCGCAGCCAGGAATGCAACCGACGCAGTGCAACCGACGCAGTGCAACCGACGCAGTGCAACCGACGCTGTGAACTAAAGGACCTTTCACACGAGCAGCTGCTTACGGGCACTGTTAGGGCACCTTGGGTAGAACCTTCAGAGAGGGAAGCATGCCTGAATCAAGGAGGTTGTGCACAGACAATATATTATACTGTTTTCAGGCCACCAGAACCTCCTCTGTTTTCAGGCTGGAGTGTTTTGAGAGTTCATTCAATTGTGATACTCAAGAGGTTCTCACATTCAGGCCTGCATGCTGGATGCCTTTTAGTAGCTCTGCATCTGCTGCAGAATCTGAACTCAAGCTCGCCAGCCATCCTACCCACACAAGGGAAAAGTAACTCTCTCTTCACTGTGTCTGAGTTCCATTCAGTGCGTGAACCTGCAGGTTCCTCCAGGTTCTGCAGGTTCCTCCAGGTTCTGCAGGTCTCTGCCCCTGATTCAGGGAGACTGTGGGCGTGGCACAGGGCTGTGGTTCTCTCATACAGCTCCATGGCTAATGCATCTGTGCGTTTGCCCTTAAGTGTGTCACACACTAACTAAATGTTACTACCAGCAGTGATAAACTTACTTTCTTATATCCATTCTTCATCCATCCGTTCACGTTCTTCTCCTAAAGCTCTTCTATTCTGCTCTGTGTGCTTCAAACACGCTGCGGGGACCGACAATTAGCGCGGTCACAGGGAAAACGTGGACTGGAGTTTCAGTGATGTGGGCATTCTCTATAGGAACAGGTGGAACGGGTTCTCTACCTTACGTCATGAAGTGAGGGGAAACAGATTCATGCTCAGATTTAAGTAAATAATGACAGGTTACATGTTTATTTATTTAAACTCATATTCTGCTGGCGCCATTAATTTAATATGTCAGCATTTTTTACAGACTAAACCCCCCCCCAAAAAAACGTTTTTTTTTATAAAACTGAATGCAGTTCCATTTTTCAGACGCTAGGGGGGCAACTATCCAGGATGCAGTACGCATGTGGCACCGCATCCTGGCGTCCTGCATCACGGTGAGGTACTGCATCACTGTGTGGTACTGCATCCTGGCGTACTGCATCACGGTGAGGTACTGCATCACGGTGTGGTACTGCATCACGGTGTGGTACTGCATCACGGTGTGGTACTGCATCCTGGCGTACTGCATCACGGTGAGGTACTGCATCACGGTGTGGTACTGCATCCTGGCGTACTGCATCATGGTGTGGTACTGCATCCTGGTGTACTGCATCACGGTGTGGTACTGCATCCTGGTGTACTGCATCACGGTGTGGTACTGCATCCTGGCGTACTGCATCACGGTGAGGTACTGCATCACGGTGTGGTACTGCATCCTGGCGTACTGCATCACGGTGAGGTACTGCATCCTGGTGTACTGCATCACGTGTGGTACCGCATCCTGGCGTACTGCATCACGGTGTGGTACTGCATCCTGGCGTACTGCATCACGGTGTGGTACTGCATCCTGGCGTACTGCATCACGGTGTGGTACTGCATCCTGGTGTACTGCATCACGGTGTGGAACTGCATCCTGGTGTACTGCATCACTGTGTGGTACTGCATCCTGGTGTACTGCATCACTGTGTGGTACTGCATCCTGGTGTACTGCATCACGGCGTGGTACTGCATCCTGGTGTACTGCATCACGGTGTGGTACTGCATCCTGGTGTACTGCATCACTGTGTGGTACTGCATCCTGGTGTACTGCATCACGGCGTGGTACTGCATCACTGTGTGGTACTGCATCCTGGCGTACTGCATGACGGTGTGGTACTGCATCCTGGCGTACTGCATCACTGTGTGGTACTGCATCCTGGCGTACTGCATCACGGTGTGGTACTGCATCCTGGTGTACTGCATCACGGTGAGGTACTGCATCCTGGCGTACTGCATCACTGTGTGGTACTGCATCCTGGCGTACTGCATCCTGGTGTACTGCATCACGGCGTGGTACTGCATCCTGGTGTACTGCATCACGGTGTGGTACTGCATCCTGGTGCATGATGATGATGATGAATATATTTATTAGATAGAATGTTAGAGTACAAGTACAGTCACACAGTAACATGTATTACAGTACAAGTACAGTCACACAGTAGCATGTATTACAGTACAAGTACAGTCAAACATCCTGTCTAAGAGGAGCATTTCTAAAAAGCCCTTGCGGTCTTGTTTCCATTGAAAGTCCTTCGTACATAAATCATCAACATTTAACAATACAAATTTAACAACACAAATAAAAATAAAACCAATATTAAATTACTCAATTGATTCAACGTAACATTAGAAAAACAAAAATTAAATTAAAGCCGCAAGCGGCGTTGAAGGCCCTCGCCGGCCGACAGGCCGTTGAGCTGACCCGCCGACGCACGCCGCTTTTGTCCTGAGTGCTTCGCAAGTGTTTAGATTTGAGCTGCATGAGTCGCTCACAGTTTAGTCAAATCGCTATTTGGATTATATGGCCATCTGCAGTCAGGAGTTTCAATCCAATATGGCCGCCTTCCTGTGTGTCTGGGGGTGTGGTCATAATACTTTTTTTTTTTTGCCCTGACATGACGCATGTCTGTACCGAATTTCGTGGCTGTCCGACAAAGTTGGCGTCAGACCCCTCATAGGCACAATGCATTGTGATTTTTGTAGGTGGCGCTGGCGCGCCACTTTTTCATGCCCAATTTTGAAACATATAAAATAATTAATTTTTTTTCAGAATGGAATTCATTTTCAGAATGGTCTCGACGAGGGCTACGTATCTGTGTGTGTGTGATTTAGTGTCGCGGTGTGTGTGTGTGTGTGCTGTTGAGTGTCGTGTGTGTGTGCGTGAGTGTGTTGGTCATCGTCAACAGCATGGCAAAGTTGGATGCCGAGGGTTGACGAGCTGCGCTCAGATCACAATGCATTGTGCCTATGGGGAGGGGTCCGACGCCAACTTTGTCGGACAGCCACGAAATTCGGTGCAGACATGCGTCATGTCAGGGCAAAAAAAAAAAGTATTGTGGCCACGCCCCCAGACACACAGGAAGGCGGCCATATTGGATTGAAACTTGTCGTCTTCCGCGTTGCAAAAGCAATAGCCCCTTACGCCTAGGATAGGCGCTCGGGCCTAATGATTAACATTTACAAATCCAGATTCATCAGCTCATTTGAGTGTATTCATATTTATTTGGATTCAGATACATTTTAGTGATCTTATATTTATTATATATATATATATATTTTTTTTTTTTTCTTTTTTGTGAGCATATATTTTTTAATTGAATTATTTGTTTAATCTATAGTTTTTGTCTAAAAAATACTCAAATGCTTTTTGTCCAGCCAATTGTCTAACGAGTCAAAATCATCAAAGGGGTTTCTGACCGAACTTGCCGTTGATTAACGTATTCATTCATGAATTGATTCTGCATCGGTTGTGCCTTTACAGAGGAGACATTGACATGTAAGTTTGTCCCAGTGAGGACACGGGGTCCTCTGGAGCTGGAGGAGGGATTCTTGATTGGTTACGTTGGTCGGGTCTACCCAATCAAACAAACAGACACATTCTTGTAGGTTCCCAACGAATAACCACTATTTGATGGATGTTCAGCCACGCAGCCCACAGTGAGAGGGTCGGATGCCGTGTGTGTTGTTGATGCCGTTTATGGATCCACTAAAAACAAATCCAGCTCTGACTGCAGCTAGCTAGGACACCCTAAGCTGTCTTATCTATCTGTGTGTTGGAAGACTCATGATTAGTGCTCTCAATGACTGGCTGGCAGATGGAGTTGATTTATCCGACAGTGCTGTGTGTCAGCCGGGCGCAGCATCCATGCTGGAGAACGTGAGTGAAGGAGCAGATAATTGATAGCAACAAGGCGCTCCAAGCCTTCATTGCTGCCGGGGAATTCGATTACCTTTTCAAAGTGCCTTCATTAACAGAGGGCAAGCCATACCAATGGTCTCCTGATTGGTCTCATATTGTTCTGTTTTGAACCTGTTCTGGCAGCGCACTGGGATCTGTGTGTTAAGGAGGCGTGCACTTTGTTTTTTACCTTCGCCGAAGGGGAGGCGAGGGTATTGCAATTGGGTTCGTTTGTCTGTCCGCACGCATAACTCAAAAATGAGTAACCCAATCGACTTGAAATCTTTACACAAGCAATGTTCTCTCCGTGGCTCGGTCCTCCCCGAGAATTGCGTTGATCCGGATCTGGATTCAGATTCTAAAATTTTTGAAAGGATTCTTTAACATTGCGAGATAGGGCACTTTTTGAAATTTTTCTTAATTTCTTCCAAACATACGGTGGTATGGATCTGAAAAAAATCACACATAAGTACTCCTTAAAGGTCTATCACCATGACTAATTTCGGCCGGCTCCGGATCACAATCCGGATCTGAGAGTTAATTTTCATTCTAAAAACTGCATTTTTCAGGAGTCCATCCTGACCTCAATTTTGGAGCTAGAGACTTCAGATTTGGTGTGCGCACTTATATTTCATTCTAGTTTCATATATGTTACAGTTGTAGTTGTATCTTTTCCCGTTCCGGAGCAGCAAACTAGCGCAGGTTTGGCCCCTCTGATCCGGAAGCCCTGTTTACTGTCTCACAAGATCGAATAGTCTTTTGGAGGCGGGGTCTGCAGTCTCTGATTGTCCTTGTTTTGCTCTGTGTACATGCGTGTTCGCTATGCATGTCCAGTGTCGACTATGTTGTGTTGTCAGACATTAAACAAGAGTTTTGTATTCCTTTTTCCAGGCTGCTGACTGTTTTTCACAGTTTTAGAGAAAAAAAGAAAAGATTGTTCCACTTCTTCAATTCAATTTTATTTTATTTATATAGCGCACTTTACAGGATTAGAGGAGAAAGACAGAACCCAACTTGACCCACTAGAGCAAGCACTTTTGCAACGGAGGCAAGGAAAAACTTCCCTTTAACAGGCAGAAACCTTGGACAGAACCTAAGGCTCATGGTGGACGGCCATCTGTCTGGACCGGCTGGGTTGAGAGAGAAAGGAAGGAAGGAAGGAAGGAAGGGAGAGAGAGAGATTTTCAAATACTGTACGCTACTTTTTTTAGAATAGGGTGGCAGCCTGTTCCTTTTTTAAATTTTGTTTTAAAATTCTAATGGGATTTTTTTGTCCAACTGCTTTATCCGGGGCTGGGTGGGGAGAAGCCGAAGCAGGGAAGCCCAGACTTCCCTCTCCTCGGCCACTTCTTCCAGCTCTTCCGGGGGGATCCCGAGGCGTTCCCAGGTCAGCCAAGAGACATAGTCTCTCCAGCGTATCCTGGGTCTTCCCCGTGGTCTACCGGCGGGACGTACCCTGAACACCTCACCAGGGAGGCGTTCAGGAGGCATCCTGAATAGATGTCCGAGCCACCTCATCTGGCCCCTCTCAACACGGAGGAGCAGCGGCTCTACTCCGAGCTCCTCCCGGATGACTGAGCTTCTCACCCTATCACTAAGGGAGCGCCCAGCCACCCCAGGGAGGAAGCTCATTTCAGCCGCTTGTACCCGCAATCTTGTGACCATAGGTGTGAGGGTAGGAACGAAGATCGACCAGTAAATCAAGAGCTTCGTCTTTCGGCTCAGCTCTCTCTTCACCATGACGGATCTGTGCAGAGTCCGCATCACTGCAGACACTGCACCGATCTGTCTGTCGATCTCCCGCTCCATCCTTCCCTCACTCGTGAACAAGACCCCGAGGTACTTGAACTCCTCCACTTGGGGCAGGATCTCCTCCCCGACCTTGATGGTGCACTTCACCCTTTTCCGGCTGAAAACCATGGCCTCGGATTTAGAGGTGCTGATTCTCATCCCGGCCGCTTCACATACGACTGCGAACCGATCCAGTGAGAGGCGGAACCTCCTCTCCGGTACCCCTGAATAGACCTTACCGGGGAGGCTGAGGAGTATGATCCATATAGTTGGAACTCACCCTCCGGCCCCCCTTCTTATAAAGAGGGACCAGCACCCCGGTCTGTCAATCCAGAGGCACTGCCCCCGATGTCCATGCGATGTTGCAGAGTCGTGTCAACCATGACATCCCTACAACATCCAGTGCCTTAAGGGACTCCGGGCGGATCTCATCCACCCCCGGGGCCTTGCCACCAAGGAGCTTTTTAACTACCTCAGCAACCTCGGCCCCAGAGATGGAGGAGCCCACCCACGAGTCCTCAAGCCCTGCTTGCGCACAGGAAGGCATGTCGGTGGGATTGAGGAGGTCTTCGAAGTAGTCCCTCCACCAATCTACGACGTCTCGAGTCGAGGTCAGCAGCGCACCATCCCCACCATATACAGTGTTGACTGTGCACTACTTCCCCCTCCTGAGACGGCGGATGATGGTCCAGAACCTCTTCGAAGCCGTCCGGAAGTCGTTTTCCATGGCCTCACCTGGTTTTTGCCTCAGCAACCACAGTAGCTGCGCTCCACTTGGTTTGTCGGTACCTGTCTGCTGCCTCCGGAGTCCCACAGGCCAAAAAGGCCTGATAGGACTCCTTCTTCAGCTTGACGGCGTCCCTCACCACCGGTGTCCACCAAGAGGTTCGGGAATTGCCGCCACGACAGGCACCGACCACCTTACGGCCACAGCACCGATCGGCCGCTTCCACAATGGTGGCACGAAACATGGTCCACTCAGACTCAATGTCCCCTGCCTCCCCCGGTACATGGTCGAAGCTCTCCCGGAGGTGGGAGTTAAAACTCCTTCTGACAGGAGATTCTGCCAGACATTCCCAACAGACCCTCACAATACGTTTGGGCCTGCCAGGTCTGTCCGGCATCCTCCCCCACCATCGGAATGGACTCACCACCAGGTATTGATCAGTTGACAGTTCCGCCCCTCTCTTCACCCGAGTGTCCAAGACATGCGGCCGCAAGTCCGGTGAGACGATTACAAAGTCGATCATCGAACTGCGGCCTAGGGTGTCCTGGTGCCAAGTGCACATATGGACACCCTTATGCTTGAACATGGTGTTTGTTAAGGACAATCTGTGACGAGCACAGAAGTCCAATAACAAAACACCACTCGGGTTCCGATCAGGGGGGCCATTCCTCCCAATCACACCCCTCCAGGTCTCACCTTTTCCCTACCTTTTCTTTCTCCTCTTTGTCTACCTCCTCCTGCGGTCCTTTGGTCTCTGCAAATGAAAAGGACATTAGTACTCCCACAATCCTCCAAATGCTCAGCTTTTAAATTGAGGAGCAAAGGTTGCTGTTTCTCACAATCTGTGACAGGGTCCTCATGGAAAGAAGCCTCTCTGATGCCTTCAGGGACTTCCACTGAAGTCTCCGGCATATTGTCTGGGCCAGTCTGAAAACTAAACACAGACCGAAATGTATTCCTGTTATTAAGACATCTGAAAGCAGCCGATTAACATCACTCAGGTGAGATGGTTGTCATATTGAGAGGAAGTCTTCTCACCTGTCTGGTTGCTCCTTGTCCACAGTACTCAGTCTATTCTCTGGTGGAGCGGGCTGGACCAAGATCACCCCTGGTGGTAAGGTGCTAGCAGGTGGACTACATTGATTTTGTTGATCGCTGTAGTTGTCATGGCCCATCTCCGGAGCTGCAGGCTGAACCCTGGTCACAGGTGGTGGTGAGATTTTCTTTTTCCGAGAGAAGAAACGCCAGAAACTCTTCTTCTTCTTCTTCTCGGTCTGTGGTCCTTTGGTCTCTGCAAATGAAAAGGACATGAGAACTCTCATCTTCCAAATGCTCAGCTTTTAAATTGAGGAGCAGAGGTTGCTGTTTCTCACCATCTCTGACAGGGTCCTCATGGAAAGAAGCCTCTCTGATGCCTTCAGGGACTTCCACTGAAGTCTCCGGCATATTGTCTGGGCCAGTCTGAAAACTAAACACAGACCGAAATGTATTCCTGTTATTAAGACATCTGAAAGCAGCCGATTAACATCACTCAGGTGAGATGGTTGTCATACTGAGAGGAAGTCTTCTCACCTGTCTGGTTGCTCCTTGTCCACAGTACTCAGTCTATTCTCTGGTGGAGCAGGCTGGACCAAGATCGCCCCTGGTGGTAAGGTGCTCGCAGGTGGACTACATTGATTTTGTTGAGCGCTGTAGTTGTCATGGTCCATCTCCGGAGCTGCAGGTTGAACCCTGGTCACAGGTGGTGGTGAGATTTTCTTTTTCCGAGAGAAGAAACGCCAGAAACTCTTCTTCTTCTTCTTCTCGGTCTGTGGTCCTTTGGTCTCTGCAAATGAAAAGGACATGAGAACTCTCATCTTCCAAATGCTCAGCTTTTAAATTGAGGAGCAGAGGTTGCTGTTTCTCACCATCTCTGACAGGGTCCTCATGGAAAGAAGCCTCTGTGATGCCTTCAGGGACTTCCACTGAAGTCTCCTGCATATTGTCTGGGCCAGTCTGAAAACTAAACACAAACAGAAATGTATTCCTGTTATTAAGACATCTGAAAGCAGCCGATTAACATCACTCAGGTGAGATGGTTGTCATACTGAGAGGAAGTCTTCTCACCTGTCTGGTTGCTCCTTGTCCACAGTACTCAGTCTATTCTCTGGTGGAGCAGGCTGGACCAAGATCACCCCTGGTGGTAAGGTGCTAGCAGGTGGACTACATTGATTTTGTTGATCGCTGTAGTTGTCATGGCCCATCTCCGGAGCTGCAGGTTGAACCCTGGTCACAGGTGGTGGTGAGATTTTCTTTTTCCGAGAGAAGAAATGCCAGAAACTCTTCTTCTTCTTCTTCTCGGTCTGTGGTCCTTTGGTCTCTGCAAATGAAAAGGACATGAGAACTCTCATCCTCCAAATGCTCAGCTTTTAAATTGAGGAGCAGAGGTTGCTGTTTCTCACCATCTCTGACAGGGTCCTCATGGACTATGATCACCCCTGGTGGTAAGGTGCTAGCAGGTGGACTGGACCGGTCTGTGTGAGGGTTGGCGGTCTCATTGCAGGAAGTAGATTTGTGACTCTTCACAAATGGATGATCGAGGACTTGCTGAGGTGTGATCCTTTTTTTAGGACTCATTTCCAGCATAGCCTTCAGAAGCTCGATGCACTGCACCCTTTCTGCAGCTTCTGACTCATTGTTTTCCTCCAGCCGCATCTAGTTTAGGAAGCAATGTTCAAATCCACCGTTAGTCATTCTTTATGAGCTGTGAGAACGTCATTAATCATCGTGAAAATAAACAAGGACATTTTAACCCTTACTGTTTTTAGATCATCCAGGGTTTGGAGCTTGCGACCCGTGGGAAGAAAAATTGAACGGAGTTCCCACCCAACACTCTGAAGAAGAAGAAGAAGAACAACATCAACTTGCAGCTGTAAACATGTTATGTTTGTTGGCATTGGAGTTGAGAAGTTTAAAGGTGTACCTTGTGAGTCCACGGTTTGAGCCAGGTCTTGGTGAAATATCTGTCCACGTAAATCCCCTTGCGTAGATAAGAGCCAGCTGGTTGACCCAGGTACGTAACCATTTCTGCAACCTGGAGATAAAACACAGTTCAGTTATTTTTGCAGCGTCACCAGTTTGCTCCATAGTTGTTCATACGTCGTATCAGATTGGTACCAACTGGTCATCATACAGAAGTGATGTTTACATTTACCCCACAAATATTTCAAGAGAATCTGAAATGTGTGTGTGCTCCTAGCAGCTAGATAAAGCTCTTGTTTCCAGCAGCTATAACGAAGTTGGACATGTCCATCTGGTGCAGGACGGGGGACTCTCCAGAATGCTGACCCGACTGCACAACATTCAAGTAGACTGATACTGATAGATAACTTACCACAGTTTCATCTGAGCCATCTGTAAATAGAACTTCCCCCATGATCATCCAAGCCATAATACAGCCAACAGACCACATGTCAATGGACTCGGAAAGTTTAAGGCCGAAGTAAACTTCTGGAGCCCTAAATGTAGAAAAAAAACAAGTACATGTATGTCACACATAAATATATATGAATAAAAAACGTACTTAGAGCATTTCCCAAATTAAATAACAGGCAGGCACGGACAGAAAGCCCACAGCTGATTATTTATGATAAATCTGGAAACTAATTCTAATAATAAATATTTTCAAAAACCTTACCTGAACGCTCTTTCTTGTATCTCCATGCCAGTCTTCAGTTGAGACCTGTGCATGGCCGAGTCAAAGTTTAGTAGCTTGATAGTATTGAAGGGCCTCTGGCGATCTACCACCATGAAACTATCGTATTTTATATCTGCATGGACTATCCTCAGTTCTTTCAGCGCTTGCAGTGCGTTGGCCATCTGCAGAACACAAATATGAATGTGTTTCAGTTTCGTAAGGGTTACAACTGACAGTGGGGGGGGGGGACTTCCTATCGGCTCCTGAAACTTACCTGTTGAATTACGACTCTTATGTCACGTAGAAGCATTGGCTCGTCGCTTTCGATCAAAATTTGCCAAAAGTCGATGTCCATGTACTCCAACACCGGCGCCTTTGCGATCTCGAAGTCGAACCAACCGTAACATTTAACTATATTATGGTGGTCAGCCTCTGCGTCCATCAATTCTTTTAAAATACGAATCTGGAAGAACACGTTTGACATGATTAGTTCCTGACAGAGAATTAATCTGTTCACATTTATGAAAATCAGGTGAACTCGTTCAGCTGGCTGATGGGAGGGCAGAAATGCAACATTGTGTGACTTTTGTCATTGCATGTACTATTAATGTGTCACTGACTAGCATTAACTTCAAGGGAAGCTTCATTTTTCTAGCTCTAATTACATAATTTAGTTCTCTGCGCTTCACCATGACAGATCCGTCCTTGGTGAAGAGGGAGCTCAGCCGAAAGGCAGAACTCTTGATTTACCGGTCGATCTTCGTTCCTACCCTCACCACGGGGTCACGAGCTTTGGGTAGTGACCGAAAGAACAAGATCGCGGGTACAAGCGCCTGAAATGAGCTTCCTCGGTCGGTTGGCTGGGCTCTCCCTTAGAGATCGGGTGAGAAGCTCAGTCATCCAGGAGGAGCTCGGAGTAGAGCCGCTGCTCCTCCGCGTTGAGAGGAGCCAGATGAGGTGGCTCTGGCATCTATTCAGGATGCCTCCTGAACGCCTCCCTGGGGAGGTGTTCAGGACACGTCCCACCGGGAGGAGACCACGGGGAAGACCCAGGACATGCTGGAGAGACTATGTCTCTCGGTTGTCCTGGGAATGTCTCGGGACAACCCGCCCCCCTCCAAAGAGCTGGAAGAAGTGGCCTTGGTGAGGGGTCTGGGCTTCCCTGCTCGGCTTCTGCCCCGCGACCCGGAAAAGCGGTTGAAAATGGATTGATGGATGGATGGAGTTCTCTGCGCTCACTGACTAAACTAACAAAATGATGATGTGAACAGCCAACTCAACAAGTGGCCCACCTACCTCTTCCTTACAACTGTCCCTGGTGAAGGGTCTTTTCACAGAAACGACCTCTCCTGTGTGATTATTCCTATATTTATGCACTGCTCCAAAGCTGCCTTGTCCAACCTCCTGCATTATCTCAAAATCGAGAAAGTTTATGTAGAAGCCATCGTGGACAGCTGGTGGATACTGGTTCGTCCATGCGTAGCATCGACGGAGAATGAATGGATGACTGAGGACGTTAGCAGGCGTGATCCGTTCATCGGGATCCGGTGTCATCATGGCGTCCAGAAGCGTTTCACACTCCTTTATCTCCACATCTTCAGCCCGCGTTTCCTCGGGATGCATCTAGTTCAGGAAGCAATGGTCAAATCCACTATTAGTCAGATGTGGCCTTCACCATCACCATGGTGCAAAATATTTTCCAGCCACAAGCATCTTATATTATTATCAATATTTTAATTACTGTACTCGATTTATCCAATGTTTTGGATTCAATAAAATTAAACATTTCACATATTCACTTAGAAATTGTGCTAAATCCAGGCCAACTGTACGTAAACGTTTGCAAAGATGCACTGAAATATTGAGACATGTACTACAATATTTGTAATTTGCATAAATGAAGGAGAAGTCCAATTCTGTTCTGAACAATTGCCATGTGGTTTGGAGATTATTCCGTGTTACTTTGTGAATGTAATGTCAGTTTCAAGAAATGAGTCAAACCAAGTTAGAAAATGTGTATCTGGCGTTTGAAGTGTAGAACAAGAATCACTAAACCAGTAAATATAACATAATCTAAAACAGTAGATGTTCTTACCACAACTTTCATATAGCGTGCATATCGTTTACAGTAGCTGAGTAAAAAGAGCATGACACGGCCCAAACACCACATATCAGCCGCCTCAGACAATGGTAGTCCTGCAGATCTTTCTGGAACTCTACATGTGGGAAGAAAGAAACATTTTAAAGATTAACTAGGTTCCCTCAACATAATGCAAACCTCCTCCAAGACAATTCAGTTCCCCCAAACATTTCAAATTCTCCCCGTCCTAAACACATTATAAATTCTACAGAAGTCCCACTGTCTCCCTTGAGCTGGTCTCAAGTCTGGAGAAATACAGAGGGGTTGCGGCAGGAATGGCATCCGTCGTAAAACTGCCAGAATTAAACATGCAATCGATATTTGCACCAAAAAAGGAAGAAAAAGAAGCAATTTGTGACAAAATGCTACTGATAAGGTTGATTCTAATATGAGACATGAAAAACTAATGGAATAGGAAATAGGAATCATACGATCACTGTTTTCATTATCCTTACATATAATGAACGTCTTGCAGCTCTGGAGGCTTCCTGTCGTCTGACCGCAACTTGGCCAAACTGAAGTTTGCCAGCTTGACTCTGACCGATGTCGTCCCTCCTTTTTCCACACGGATGTTATTCGGGCATACGTTGCCGTGAACGATCCCGATGGATTTCAGGGCCCACAATGCTTTGGCCATCTACAGAAGACAGGCGTTATCATTTACATGGTTTTCCAAAAATGTAAATGTGACAGTTATTTGGTGTCTATTTTGTATTGACTACGGTCGTACCTGTTGGATGATGTCTCTGATGTCATTGAAACTCACATGTTTCATTTGTGTGACGATATATTCCTCGAGGTCAACCTCCAAATTCTCAAATACCAGCATGTGTCTTTCAGGAATAAAGCCACGAAACTCAACGATGTGATACGCATCAAGCTTTCGCAACGTCAACTCTACCAGGATGGCAAGCTGCAGGAGAAGGGAGTCAATCAGTTTGGAAGCATTAATTAATCTGTAACTGACTAAATATTAAACATGTGACAATCAAAATGAACAAGGCTTACCTCCTTGTAGAACCTGTCTTTGTTCGTACTGTCCGTGATAGTTGAAGTCAGCTGAGTGTGAATATTCCGATACAAACACTTGCCACCATCAAGTTTATCATAATCATTATAGTCTAAATTATAATAACCATAATCCAGCCAGGGATCCCAAATGGTGCTTTCAAATGGTGATTGCATTGTTAGTGTATGCGGGCACACTGGTAATTTTGAACAGGATTCAAATACTGATATATATAATGAATAAAAGCTTTGATCCTTTGATGTCATTGATGCTTGAATGTCCTCTTGCCACATTGGTGTGAAAATGGCATAATTAGATTATAAAGATCAAAGTAAATGAGTAAAGCTTTTATCTGTAAAAAACAAAACAAATTACAAATTGAGGCTGTCCTGCAGTTTAATCTTACTGCAACATATTTTATTTTAATACTTAAAGTGATAGTGTCATCAGCGCGGCATTTGCTGCTCCTCTCTTTTCTCTCGGTCTCTTTCTCTCCTTCACCCAAACATAACAGTCGCACTGAAAATGGAGGGGTGAGGTCGTTTCTGATTGGATACTCTGTCCCTCCTATATGATTGACAGTCGCCTGTCATCGTTCACTGCATTCGGTTGTACTTTCCCACACCATTGTTTGTCCGTTCTTTCTGTGCAGGAAGTTTCTGGAATCATCTTGCAGCAGCAGTTCTGACTGGGGATGGGAGACCTACTGTTTATATTAGTTTTTATATATATTTTTACCGGTTAAAACAAGATTACAAAAAATAACAATTGCCCCATTCTTTGTTGAATGTTTATTTACATGTTTTTTCAAGAGGTTGTATCATATAAAAGACTTCGAACAAGTCAAATACGCAGTTCTTAAAATGCACAACTTAATTTAAATACTGAGGGACACTTAATTACACAAAATATTTCATATGTCTGGAAATAATAATTATTTGGCATCTACAAAGTGTCCCTCCTTTGTCCCACTTATACAGACCTGCTGTCCCACATTTGTCCGGTTATGATCTGGTCACCCTAAACAAGACCCTCTGGAGCATATGTGTCAAACTCAAAGCCCGGGGGCCAATGTGACCCGCCACGTCATTTTTTGTGGCCCGCTAGAGCTTCGTGCAGACATTTGTTTTTGTAAAATGCTGAAAAGTAAAAGTGACAAAGTTGATGTGTATTTGTAACTGATTGTTAATCTGTAAATGGGGTTTTAATGTTAAAATTAAATATTTGTTGCTGACTCCACTCTGGATCCGACCCAGATGAAATTCAGTGGTGAGATAGAGCCCCCCCCCCCCCCCCCCCGCCCACCCTACATGACTGTGTTAAATTCCCTAGATATCGGTCAATAATCAATGGAGATATTGAAGAACAAATTGTGAGGGTCATGTGGCTGCACTGGTTAATTGGCCTTATGACGCACACCTGTTTCTGCCTCTCACTCCAGGACCTGCGGCGTACGGATTGGCTGTGGTCACCCCGGACACACCTGAGGCAGATTACCACCAGCCTTTATAAGCCCTGCTCCGCCCGCTGTTCCCAGTCAAACTATTTTGCATAGATCGCGTCTCTGCTTACAGAACGTCCTTCTGCCGCTCCCCGTCCCTGGGATCCGCTTCGCCCTCGCAGACCGCAGCTGATCTGTGCGCCCAGGTCGTGCGTCGCGTTTTCCCTTTGTTAACGATTTGTATTTAAGCTTGCTTTTTGGTTTGTTCTTTTGGCTGTGTCTTTTTGTTAAACTAGATATTTTTGTTGGGCTCCAGCCACCCCGTAACCCATCGCAGCTCCGGGATAGTGACTCTTCTGATCATTTTTTCAGTAAAACGTCAAAGTCACGTTCGCACCGTCTCCGTCCTCTGTTCCTTGGGGTCCGCTCGCATCGGTCCATAACAGTAATAGTCCGACCACAGTAACGTGGACCCCGCAGAGACGGAACGGATCCGTCAAGCCCTTTCTAGCCAGGGTCTCCTAGTCGGGCAGCACGATGCCTCCCTCGGGAGCCTCGCTGACACGCTGGACCAGCTCACCTCCACCGTAGCGCAAATAGACGGCCGAGTCGAACGCGCTGCCGGGGCCGCAGCAGGGATGCCTCCTCCCGCGTTCCCTCGAGAGCTGCATATTCACACGCCGGAGAGGTACGGAGGGGAACCGGGGAAGTGCGCGCAGTTCCTGCTGCAGTGCTCCTTAGTTTTTGACCACCAGCCAGCGACTTTTTGGTAGCCTTCCGTATTACAGCGGCAGAGAGCGGGTGGGGACAGACTGCACTCCAGTCGGTTTTTTAAGGTGCCTAAATGAAGATGTCAGAGATGAGCTGGCGGCACGGGACAACACCAGGTCACTGGAGGAACTGGTGGCACTCTCTATCCATCTCGATGACCGCCTCAGAGAGAGACGCCGTGAGCGCGCTGAGACCCGGGGAGTCCGTGGATCCATGGGCCCCCGGCCATTCCAGAGGCCCGACTTGGGTGCCTTCATTCCCCCGGAACCGGCTGCTGCCACCCCTTCTTCCGGCGTTGATGAGGAGCCAATGCAGCTGGGGAGAACCAGTCTCTCCAGGGTGGAGCATCAGCATCGCCTTCAGCAGCACCTGTGCCTCTACTGTGGTGAACAGGGTCACTACCTCGCCTCTTGCCCCATACGGCCCAGAAGCGCCACTCCACCAGCCGTGGCACGAGCCCTTCTGAACCGGGCAGCGTCCTCCCTCCACACAATCGGCGGCATTACGATTCGTGGTACAATCCGTTTTCTGCAAGATTCTGTTCCGGTGCACGTTCTGATCGACAGCGGGTCAGACGATAACTTTATTGACTCTGAACTCTGTACCCAAGCCGGGATCCCTCTAGTGACACTTGCTAGTTCCATGGACGTCTTGGCGTTGGATGGGAAGCGCCTGTCCAAGGTCACACACTGCACGGCCCCTGTCACCCTCCAGTTGTCAGGAAACCACATTGAGGTCCTTTCTTTTTATGTTTCCTCGTCACCCTCTGCTCCGTTGGTGCTCGGACTCCCCTGGTTACAATTGCACAATCCCCACATAGACTGGTCCACCAGGTCGGTAGCCAATTGGAGCGTTTATTGCCACTCGCGCTCTCTCCGGTCAGCTATCCCTCACTCCGGTTGCACCCCTCCGTCCACTCCGCCACCGTCTGATCTATCCAATGTTCCGACGGTGTATTATGTCCTCCGTGAAGCCTTTAGCAAGACCCGCCCTCTGGAACTGCCGCCTCACCGACCCTATGATTGTGCTATCGATCTGCTCCCGGCTCACCTCTCCCTTCGCAGAGGCTGTTTAATATCTCCAAGCCAGAGAGGGAGGCCATGGAGACATACATAACCAACTCCATGGCAGCAGGCATCATCCGTCCGTCATCCTCTCCAGTCGGGGCATGGTTTTTCTTCGTCGAGAAAAAGGACAAGAGCTTGCGCCCCTGTATTGATTACCGTGGCCTTGACGCTATCACCGGCGCAACAAATACCCCCTTCCTCTCATAGACTCAGCGTTCGGCTCACTTAGTCAGGCCACCATTTTCACCAAGCTAGACCTCCGAAATGCTTACCACCTCGTCCGTGTCCGCGAGGGGGACGAGTGGAAGACAGCTTTTAACACACCTCTCGGTCACTTCGAGTATTTGGTCATGCCGTTTCGGCTCACCAACGCACCGGCGGTTTTTCAAGCCTTAGTGAACGATGTGCTGAAGGATATGCTAAATCGGTTTGTTTTTGTGTACCTCAACGACATTCTGGTCTTCTCCCGCACCCTGGACAAACCCGTCCAGCAGGTGAAGTTAGTCATCCAACGGCTGCTAGAAAATAAGCTTTTTATCAAGGCCGAGAAGTGTGAGTTCCACACTACCTCCGTACAGTTTTTGGGTTTTGTGGTGGAACAGGGACAGATCAAGGCAGATCCGAGCTGTGGCAGAGTGGCCGGTCCCTGACTCCCGCAAGCAGTTGCAACGGTTCCTCGGTTTTGCAAATTTCTATCGCCGTTTCATCAGGGACTACAGTAAGGTCGCCTCCCCGTTGACTCGGCTCACATCCGTTAAGACACCGTTTGAGTTGTCCACTGCAGCCACCGCCGCGTTTAGCCGTTTGAAGGCCTTGTTCACATCAGCCCCCGTGCTTATTCACCCTTCAGTTTATCATAGAGGTGGATGCTTCTGATACTGGGGTGGGGGCCGTGCTTTCACAACAGAACCCGAAGGATTCCAAGGTGCATCCCTGTGCATTTTTCTCCCGACGCGTATCGCCTGCAGAACGGAACTATGACGTGGGCAACCGGGAGCTGCTGGCTGTGGTTCTGGTGCTCCAGGAATGGAGGCATTGGTTGGAGGGCGCGGTGCAACCTTTTGTGGTATGGACGGACCACAAGAACCTGTCCTACCTCCGCTCGGGGCGCCGCCACAACTCCCGCAAGGCTTGGTGGGCGTTGTTCCTGGGACGGTTCCAGTACACACTCACCTACCGCCCTGGTTCCAGGAATACCAAGCCGGATGCGCTTTCCCGGCAATTCTCCCCCACGACGGGGGAGGGAGTGGAGGAAGCCGTCGTTCCCCCGTTTTGTGTGGTGGGCGCCGCTCGCTGGGAGGTGGAGCGGACCATCCAGGAGGCCCAGGGTGATCGACCGGTGCCAGACAACTGCCCCCCCCGATCGGACGTTCGTCCCACCAGCAGCTCGTCCGGAGGTGCTACAGTGGGGGCATGCTTCCAGGGTAGCCTGCCATCCGGGAGTCAACCGCACGCTGGCGCTGCTACGCCGGAGCTTTTGGTGGCCATCCATCGTCGCTGACACCCAGGCCTTCGTCTCCGCATGCACGATTTGTGCCTGCAGCAAGGCATCTCATCGGTTGCCTTCTGGACTTCTCCGACCGCTGCCCATACCCGGACGCCCCTGGTCCCACATAGCCTTAGATTTTGTCACCCGCCTTCCCCCCTCCGGGGGTAACACTGTCATCTTGACTGACGTGGACCGGTTCTCCAAGGCAGTCCACTTTGTTCCCCTGCCCAAGCTTCCGTCTGCCTTGGAGACTGTGCAGCTCATCACGCAGCACATATTCTGGATCCATGGTATCCCCCTGGACATTGTGTCAGACCGGGGCCCTCAGTTCATCTCCCAGGTCTGGAAAGTGTTCTGCCGTGAGCTGGGTGCTGCGGTCAGCCTGACGTTGGGGTACCATCCCCAGTCTAACGGCCAGACGGAGAAGGCGAACCGGGACCTGCTACCAGCGACCTTCGTCCTGGGCCACCCAGCTGCCCTGGGTGGAGTACGCTCACAATTCGCTGGTGAGCTCTGCTACGGGGGTGTCGCCGTTCAAGGTGTCGTTGGGGTTCCAACCGCCCCTGTTCCCGGCCCAGAAGGGTGAGGTGGCGGTTCCTTCCGTCCAGGACCACTTGCAGTGGGCCCGCCGGGTCTGGCGGGACACCAGGGAGGCCCTGACCCGCACCGCGGCCCGAAACCGGCGGTTGGCACATTGTCGTCGCGCTCCGGCTCCCCAGTATCAACGGGGCCAGAAGGTCTGGCTCTCTTTCAAGGACCTCCCGCTGACGGCGGTCGGCAGGAAGCTGGCCCCGTGCTACATCGGCCCCTACGAGGTGGAGCGCATCAACCCCAGCGCCGTCCGCCTCAAGCTGCCACCCGCGCTGAAGGTGCATCCTGTTTTCCACGTCTCCTTGCTGAAGCCGGTTGCCTCCAGCGATTTGTGCCCCCCGGCCGACCCCCCTCCGCTCCCACGTCTTGTCGATGGCCATCCGGCTTATACCGTCCGGCGGTTGCTGGACGTTCGCCGGTGAGGTCGCGGTTTCCAGTACCTCGTGGACTGGGAGGGGCATGGCCCTGAGGAGCGTTCGTGGGTCTCCCCGTCCTTGATTCTCGACCCCGGGCTGTTGGTTGACTTTTATCGGGACTTCCCGGACAAGCCTGGTAGGCCGCCGGGTGCCGTCCGTTGAGGGGGGGGTACTGTGAGGGTCAGGTGGCTGCACTGGTTAATTGGCCTTATGACGCACACCTGTTTCTGCCTCTCACTCCAGGACCTGCGGCGTATGGATTGGCTGCGGTCACCCCGGACACACCTGAGGCAGATTACCACCAGCCTTTATAAGCCCTGCTCCGCCCGCTGTTCCCAGTCAAACTATTTTGCATAGATCACGTCTCTGCGCACAGAACGTCCTTCTGCCTCTCCCCGTCCCTGGGACCCGCTTCGCCCTCGCCAACCGCAGCTGATCTGTGCGCCCAGGCCGTGCGTCGCGTTTTCCGTTTGTTAACGATTTGTATTTGAGCTTGCTTTTTGGTTTGTTCTTTTGGCTGTGTCTTTTTGTTAAACTAGATAATTTTGTTGGGCTCCAGCCACCCTGTAACCCATCGCAGCTCCGGGATAGTGACTCTTCTGATCATTTTTTCAGTAAAACATCAAAGTCACGTTCGCACCGTCTCTGTCCTCTGTTCCTTGGGGTCCCCTCGCATTGGTCCATAACACACATTACAGACAGACGCCGGCGATTACATAACCTCGGCGGATATTTTTACAGCAGTAAGGTATTGATATATTTTTAGAACTATGCAATTCTATATGTAATATTTATAATTTAATTAAGTATGTAGTCGTAAATACAGTTATTTAGCAGCATGTTAAGGAGTAGTTACATTTATTTACATTACATTTAGTTACATTTACACAATGTTACATTTACAACTGGCCATTTGAGGGCAACTGTAATGCTGATGTGGCCCTCGGAGAAAATGAGTTTGACACCCCTGCTCTAGAGCGCGGCCAGAGCAGACCTGAGGAGAGGCAGAGGCATCAAGGAGGCTAAGGTGTCCTACAAACTGAGGATTGGGGAGCACTTCACTGGGAACAATCCAAGAAGGATGTTGTCACGCCTCGAGGCGGGCCTGTTCCATTCCCCCACTGTCTCTCCATGTCTTTGCCTCACAGTCCTCCTGCAATCACTTCACTCCCATCACCTGTGTTTCTGTAAACAATCAGCCCGGACACTACTCAGCTCAGTCACCACACCCCTGCCAGATTGTCAGTAATGTTACGAGCTCTCCAGCACTTGAACCCGACCTCCCGTGCACCGACCCTGCCTGCATTCCCGGACACTGCCTCTTCGCCTGCTCCTTGTGTTCTGTCTGCCTGCCTGCCTGGATTCCCCGGTTTGTGACCCCTGCCTGTCCCTTGGACTTTCCTTGTGCCTGCTCCCCCCCAGATCTGTCTGACTCACATTTGGGTCCTGCCCTGCCCTAAGCCCTGATAGATGTGGCACATAACCAAGCTGAACAATCAGAGATTGCAGACCCTCACCTTCAAGTGCCCTATCTCACAGTGTTAAAGAATCCTTCAAACAATTATAGAATCTAGATCCAGAATCTGGGGAGGACCGAGCCACGGACAGAACCTTGTTCGTGTAAAAAATTCAAATCGATTGGGTTACTAGTTTTTCAGTTATGCGCGTGGACAGACAAACACATAGATAAATTAAAGCCGCAAGCGCCGTTGTAGGCCCTCGCCGGCCGACAGGCCGTTGAGCTGACCCGCCGACGCACGCCGCTTTTGTCCTGAGTGTTTAGATTTGAGCTGCATTAGTAGCTCACAGTTTAGTCAAATCGTTATTTGGATTATATGGCCATCTGCCATCAGGAGTTTCAATCCAATATGGCCGCCTTTCTGTGTGTCTGGGGGCGTGGCCATAATACTTTTTTTTTTGCCCTGACTTGACGCATGTGTGTACCGAATTTCGTAGCTGTCCGACAAAGTTGGCGTCGGACCCCCCATAGGCACAATGCATTGTGATTTTTGTAGGTGGCGCAAGCGCGCCACTTTTTCATGCCCAATTTTAAAACACATAAAATAATTAATTTTTCGCCGGTTCTGAGCTTGGTTCAAAGTTTGGTGAGTTTTCGAGCATGTTCAGGGGGTCAAATTGCCGTTTAAACAGCAGAACAAAGAAAAAGAAAAAGAAAAAGAAAAAGAAAAAAAGAATAAAGAATTTTTGCAAAAACAATATAACTTTTTTTCTGAGTGTGCGATTTCTACACAAAATACGTTTTTGGAATGGTCTCGACGAGGGCTACGCGCCTGTGGGGGCACACAAACACGAGTTGACGAGCTTCGCTCGTCAACTCGTGTTTGTGTGTGTCTGTGTGTCTGTGTTGTTTAGTGTCGGGGTGTGTGTGTGTGTGCTGTTGAGTGTCGTGGGTGTGGGCGTGGGTGTGTTGGTCGCCCGATGGTTGACTCGCTGCGCTCGTCAACCATCGGAAGACAGTTACAAACACGAGTTGACTCGCTGCGCTCGTCAACTCGTGTTTGTGGATCTCTGTGTGTGTGCGTTTGTGTTGTTTAGTGTCGGTGTGTGTGTGTGCTGTTGAGTGTCGGTGTGTGTGTGCGTGAGTGTGTTGGATGCCGAGGGTTGACGAGCTGCGCTCGTCAACTTTGTCGAGAGTTGACGAGCTGCGCTCGTCAACTTGTCATCTTCTGCGTTGCAAAAGCAATAGCCCCTTACGCCTAGTATAGGCGCTCGGGCCTAATAAAGAATTTTTGCAAAAACAATATAACTTTTTTTCTGAGTGTGCGATTTCTACACAAAATACATTTTCGGAATGGTCTCGACGAGGGCTACGCGTCTGTGGGGGCACACAAACACGAGTTGACGAGCTGCGCTCGTCAACTTTGTCGAGGGTTGACGAGCTGCGCTCGTCAACTTAGTCGAGAGTTGACGAGCTGCGCTCGTCAACTTGTCGTCTTCTGCGTTGCAAAAGCAATAGCCCCTTACGCCTAGAATAGGCGCTCGGGCCTAATTAAAGCCGCAAGCGGCGTTGTAGGCCCTCGCCGGCCGACAGGCCGTTGAGCTGACCCGCCGACGCACGCCGCTTTAGTCCTGAGTGCTTCGCAAGTGTTTAGATTTGAGCTGCATGAGTAGCTCACAGTTTAGTCAAATCGTTATTTGGATTATATGGCCATCTGCCATCAGAAGATTCAATCCAATATGGCCGCCTTCCTGTGTGTCTGGGGGCGTGGCCACAATACATTTTTTTTTTGCCCTGACATGACGCATGTCTGTACCGAATTTCGTGGCTGTCCGACAGAGTTGGCGTAGGACTCCTCCCCATAGGAGGGGTTGCCATCGCCACGGCAACACCGTAAAAACAACATGGTTACGATTGTGGTTTTTGATCGGGACCACATGAGGGACTTCTGTTTGTGTGTGTCTGTATGTGTGTGTTGTTTAGTGTCGGGGTGTGTGTGTGTGCTGTTAAGTGTCGTGGGTGTGGGCGTGGGTGTGTTGGTCGCCCGATGGTTGACTCGCTGCGCTCGTCAACCATCGGAAGACAGTTACAAACACAGTTGACTCGCTGCGCTCGTCAACTGTGTTTGTCGATGTCTGTGTGTGTGCGTGTGTGTTGTTGAGTGTCGGTGTGTGTGTGTGTGCTGTTGAGTGTCGGTGTGTGTGTGCGTGAGTGTGTTGGATGCCGAGGGTTGACGAGTTGACGAGTTGACATCGGAAGACAGTTACAAACACGAGTTGACGAGCGCAGCGAGTCAACTCGTGTTTGTGGATCTCTGTGTGTGTGCATTTGTGTTGTTTAGTGTCGGGGTGTGTGTGTGTGCTGTTGAGTGTCGTGTGTGTGGGCGTGAGTGTGTTGGATGCTGAGGGTTGACGAGCTGCGCTCGTCAACTTTGCCGAGGGTTGACGAGCTGCGCTCGTCAACTTTGTCGAGGGTTGACTCGCTACGCTCGTCAACTTGTCTTCTGCGTTGCAAAAGCAATAGCCCCTTACGCCTAGAATAGGCGCTCGGGCCTAATTAAAGCCGCAAGCGGCGTTGTAGGCCCTCGCCGGCCCACAGGCCGTTGAGCTGACCCGCCGACGCACGCCGCTTTTGTCCTGAGTGCTTCGCAAGTGTTTAGATTTGAGCTGCATGAGTAGCTCACAGTTTAGTCAAATCGTTATGTGGATTATATGGCCATCTGCCATCAGGAGTTTCAATCCAATATGGCCGCCTTCCTGTGTGTCTGGGGGCGTGGCCATAATTTTATTTTTTTTGCCCTGACATGACGCATGTCTGTACCGAATTTCGTGGCTGTCCGACAAAGTTGGCGTCGGACCCCTCCCCATAGGAGGGGTTGCCATCGCCACGGCAACACCGTAAAAACAACAACATGGTTACGATTGTGTTTTTTGATCGGGACCACATGAGGGACTTTTCTGGTAAGTTTCAATCATTTCTGGCAAACAATTTTTTAAATTCCCATTCAATTTTTGTTATCGTACTCTAGGGGGCGCTGTAAGGCTGATTGTCAAAGTTTCCTTAGTGTCCAGGTAGGAAGGGTCAATAAGTGTTTAATATTTGGTTTGGATTGGAGTGTGTGTGTGTGTGCAAACGCTGATTCAGCAGTTTTTAAAATTCAATCCAATATGGCTGCCTTCCTGTGTGTCTGGGGGCGTGGCCATAATACTTTTTTTTTTTTGCCCTGACTTGACGCATGTGTGTACCGAATTTCGTGGCTGTCCGACAAAGTTGGCGTCGGACCCCCCATAGGCACAATGCATTGTGATTTTTGTAGGTGGCGCTAGCGCGCCACTTTTTCATGCCCAATTTTGAAACACATAAAATAATTAATTTTTCGCCGGTTCTGAGCTTGGTTCAAAGTTTGGTGAGTTTTCGAGCACGTTCAGGGGGTCAAATTGCCGTTTAAACAGCAGAACAAAGAAGAAAAAGAAAAAGAAATTAAAGCCGCAAGCGGCGTTGTAGGCCCTCGCCGGCCGACAGGCCGTTGAGCTGACCCGCCGACGCACGCCGCTTTTGTCCTGAGTGCTTCGCAAGTGTTTAGATTTGAGCTGCATGAGTCGCTCACAGTTTAGTCAAATCGGTATTTGGATTATATGGCCATCTGCCATCAGGAGTTTTTAAGTTTCAATCCAATATGGCCGCCTTCCTGTGTGTATGGGGGCGTGGCCATAATACTTTTTTTTTTTGCCCTGACATGACGCATGTGTGTACCGAGTTTCGTGGCTGTCCGACAAAGTTGGCGTCGGACCCCTTCCCATAGGAGGGGTTGCCATCGCCACGGCAACACCGTAAAACCAACAACATGGTTACGATTGTGGTTTTTGATCGGGACCACATGAGGGACTTTTCTGGTAAGTTTCAATCATTTCTGGCAAAGTATTGTTTTAATTCCCATTCAATTTTTGTTATCGTTCTCTAGGGGGCGCTGTAAGGCTGATTGTCAAAGTTTCCCTTTTAAAGTGTCCAGGTAGGAAGGGTCAATAAGTGTTTAAAATTTGGTTTGGATTGGAGTGTGTGTGTGTGCAAACGCTGACTCAGCAGTTTTTAAAATTATATCCAATATGGCCGCCTTCCTGTGTGTCTGGGGGCGTGGCCATAATACTTTTTTTTTTTTGCCCTGACTTGACGCATGTGTGTACCGAATTTCGTGGCTGTCCGACAAAGTTGGCGTCGGACCCCCCATAGGCACAATGCATTGTGATTCTTGTAGGTGGCGCTAGCGCGCCACTTTTTCATGCCCAATTTTGAAACACATAAAATAATTAATTTTTCGCCGGTTCTGAGCTTGGTTCAAAGTTTGGTGAGTTTTCGAGTATGTTCAGGGGGTCAAATTGCCGTTTAAACAGCAGAATAAAGAATAAAGAATAAAGAAGAAGAAGAATTAAAGCCGCAAGCGGCGTTGTAGGCCCTCGCCGGCCGACAGGCCGTTGAGCTGACCCGCCGACGCACGCCGCTTTTGTCCTGAGTGCTTCGCAAGTGTTTAGATTTGAGCTGCATGAGTAGCTCACAGTTTAGTCAAAGCGTTATTTGGATTATATGGCCATCTGCCGTCAGGAGTTTCAATCCAATATGGCCGCCTTCCTGTGTGTCTGGGGGCGTGGCCACAATACATTTTTTTTTTGCCCTGACATGACGCATGTCTGTACCGAATTTCGTGGCTGTCCGACAAAGTTGGCGTCGGACCCCTCCCCATAGGAGGGGTTGCCATCGCCATGGCAACAGCGTAAAAACAACATGGTTACGATTGTGTTTTTTGATCGGGACCACATGAGGGACTTTTCTGGTAAGTTTCAATCATTTCTGGCAAAGTATTTTTTTAATTCCCATTCAATTTTTGTTATCGTTCTCTAGGGGGCGCTGTCAGGCTGATTGTCAAAGTTTCCCTTTTAAAGTGTCCAGGTAGGAAGGGTCAATAAGTGTTTAAAATTTGGTTTGGATTGGAGTGTGTGTGTGTGCAAACGCTGACTCTGCAGTTTTTAAAATTATATCCAATATGGCCGCCTTCCTGTGTGTTTGGGGGCGTGGCCATATTTTTTTTTTTTTTTTGCCCTGACTTGACGCATGTGTGTACCGAATTTCGTGGCTGTCCGACAAAGTTGGCGTCGGACCCCCCATAGGCACAATGCATTGTGATTTTTGTAGGTGGCGCTGGCGCGCCACTTTTTCATGCCCAATTTTGAAACACATAAAATAATTAATTTTTCGCCGGTTCTGAGCTTGGTTCAAAGTTTGGTGAGTTTTCGAGCATGTTCAGGGGGTCAAATTGCCGTTTAAACAGCAGAACAAAGAAGAATTAAAGCTGCGAGCAGCCTTGAGAGGTTCCTCGAACCCGGCGTACATTGGGGTACGCGCTTATTCGCAATCCACGAATGTCAGAAACACGCGTACGTCCTCTAGACGTGACCCTGACGAAGCGTGCCAAGTTTGGGACCGATCGGACAATGTATGCTCCTGTTCCTGTAGGTGGCGCTGAGACCATCACCGTCAATGGCATGTACTCGAGTTCAGGTCCGGACTCTCATCCAGCGTGTGAAATTTGGAGACGGTCGGACCGTGTAAAGTGAAGCTCCGACAGCCACGCACGTCATGCCAAAACATTAAAGTTGGCAAGGCCGCCACGGCAACAGCGATTGGTGAAAACGCAAAAGCTTCGCAATTTAGCGTCGTCAATGAGTCGAGAGGCCGTCGCCCGACTTTGAGATCGATATGACAAAAACTCTGGGAGGAGTATCGCAAAGTTCGAGACCTATAAAATGGTAAAATGGCACATTCAAACGTGGCCTGTGACCTCATCATTCGATCGATCAAAAATCCCTTCGCAATTTAACGTCGCGGGCACTTGGCAATCACGTCACCCGAATTCGACGCGAATCCGATAAAGCGTCTGGGAGGAGTTCGTCAAAGTATGCCAAAAAACGTACATAATCCAATATGGCCGACATCCGGGTGGGCGGGGCTACAGAAAGCCAATTACAAATATGTCTGGAATGACGATTTGGACGTTCCCACCAAATTTCGTGACTATCGGACAAACTACATTCAAACTTCGGCCTCCCGTGCGTTAGGGGGCGCTCTGGAGCCCCAGAAACACGCCGAGAGCAATCGCTTTACGAGCAGGTCGAGTTGGCCGATGTCCGTCTCCCGACCGATTTTCAAGAGTTTTCGCGTATGTTGAGGGGGTCAAAGCTACGCTACAAGGGAAAAAAATTCAAGGGGGCGCCAAAGAGCCAATACGCGACGTAACGTTAAAATTACACAATCAAATCCTCGTAAGTACCGTTGCGAACCCGCGCGTAAAGTTTCGTGGATTTTCGTCAATCGTAAAGTCCTCAAAAACGCGTTCGTACATTTCAAATTTTCGCACGCCATCCAAGATGGCTGACTTCCTGTCTGCGTGTAAAATCTCAAAAATATTTACTGGCCTCGGGACCCCCAGAGGTACGACGTACTCGGATTTCGCGACGATCCGAGCACCTTTTCGGAGAAAAGCCGACTTCAGGTGGCGCTATGGAGCCCCCAATCCATATACAATTCCAATCAAATTCCAGATTTAGAAACTAGACACCAGATGTGACACTCCTATATGGTTTCGACACCTCTAGGTGCCCGGGAAGTGCCCCAAAACGCCATTTGAAAATAATAATAATAATAATAATAATAATTAAAGCTGCGAGCAGCCTTGAGAGGTTCCTCGAACCCGGCGTACGTTGGGGTACGCGCTTATTCGCAATCCACAAATGTCAGAAACACGCGTACGTCCTCTAGACGTGACCCTGATGAAGCGTGTCAAGTTTGGGACCGATCGGACAATGTATGCTCCTGTTCCTGTAGGTGGCGCTGAGACTATCACCGTCAATGGCATGTACTCGAGTTCAGGTCTGGACTCTCATCCAGCGTGTGAAATTTGGAGACGGTCGGACCGTGTAAAGTGAAGCTCCAACAGCCACGCACGTCACGCCAAAACATCAAAGTTCGCAAGGCCGCCACGGCAACAGCGATTGGCGAAAACACAAAAGCTTCGCAATTTAGCGTCGTCAATGAGTCGAGAGGCCGTCGCCCAACTTTGAGATCGATATCTCGAAACCTCTAGGAGGAGTATCGCAAAGTTCGAGACCTCTAAAATGGTAAAATGACACATTCAAACGTGGCCTGTGACCTCATCGTTCGATCGATCAAAAATCCCTTCGCAATTTAACGTCGCGGGTACTTGGCGATCACGTCACCCGAATTTGACGCGAATCCGATAAAGCGTCTGGGAGGAGTTCGTCAAAGTATGCCAAAAAATGTACATAATCCAATATGGCCGACATCCGGGTGGGCGGGGCTAAAGAAAGCCAATTACAAATATGTCTGGAATGACGATTTGGACCTTTCCACCAAATTTCGTGACTATCGGACAAACTACGTTCAAACTACGGCCTCCCGTGCGTTAGGGGGCGCTCTGGAGCCCCAGAAACACGCCGAGAGCAATCGCTTTACGAGCAGGTCGAGTTGGCCGATGTCCGTCTCCCGACCGATTTTCAAGAGGTTTCGCGTATGTTGAGGGGGTCAAAGCTACGCTACAAGGGAAAAAAATTCAAGGGGGCGCCAAAGAGCCAATACGCGACGTAACGTTAAAATTACACAATCAAATCCTCGTAAGTAACGTTGCGAACCCGCGCGTAAAGTTTCGTGGATTTTCGTTGATCCTAAAGTCCTCAAAAACGCGTTCGTACATTTCAAATTTTCGCACGCCATCCAAGATGGCTGACTTCCTGTCTGCGTGTAAAATCTCAAAAATATTTACTGGCCTCGGGACCCCCAGAGGTACGACATACTCGGATTTCGCGACGATCCGAGCACCTTTTCGGAGAAAAGCCGACTTCAGGTGGCGCTATGGAGCCCCCAATCCATATACAATTCCAATCAAATTCCAGATTTAGAAACTAGACACCAGATGTGACACTCCTATATGGTTTCGACACCTCTAGGTGCCCGGGAAGTGCCTCAAAAAGCCATTTGAAAATAATAATAATAATAATTAAAGCTGCGAGCAGCCTTGAGAGGTTCCTCGAACCTGGCGTACGTTGGGGTACGCGCTTATTCGCAATCCACAAATGTCAGAAACACGCGTACGTCCTCTAGACGTGACCCTGATGAAGCGTGTCAAGTTTGGGACCGATCGGACAATGTATGCTCCTGTTCCTGTAGGTGGCGCTGAGACTATCACCGTCAATGGCATGTACTCGAGTTCAGGTCTGGACTCTCATCCAGCGTGTGAAATTTGGAGACGGTCGGACCGTGTAAAGTGAAGCTCCGACAGCCACGGACGTCACGCCAAAACATCAAAGTTGGCAAGGCCGCCACGGCAACAGCGATTGGCGAAAACACAAAAGCTTCGCAATTTAGCGTCGTCAATGAGTCGAGAGGCCGTCGCCCGACTTTGAGATCGATATGACGAAAACTCTAGGAGGAGTATCGCAAAGTTCGGGACCTATAAAATGGTAAAATGGCACATTCAAACGTGGCCTGTGACCTCATCGTTCGATCGATCAAAAATTCCTTCGCAATTTAACGTTGCGGGCACTTGGCGATCACGTCACCCGAATTCGACGCGAATCCGATAAAGCGTCTGGGAGGAGTTCGTCAAAGTATGCCAAAATACGTACATAATCCAATATGGCCGACATCCGGGTGGGCGGGGCTAAAGAAAGCCAATTACAAATATGTCTGGAATGACGATTTGGACCTTTCCACCAAATTTCGTGACTATCGGACAAACTACGTTCAAACTACGGCCTCCCGTGCGTTAGGGGGCGCTCTGGAGCCCCAGAAACACGCCGAGAGCAATCGCTTTACGAGCAGGTCGAGTTGGCCGATGTCCGTCTCCCGACCGATTTTCAAGAGTTTTCGCGTATGTTGAGGGGGTCAAAGCTACGCTACAAGGGAAAAAAATTCAAGGGGGCGCCAAAGAGCCAATACGCGACGTAACGTTAAAATTACACAATCAAATCCTCGGAAGTACCGTTGCGAACCCGCACGTAAAGTTTCGTGGGTTTTCGTCGATCGTAAAGTCCTCAAAAACGTGTTCGTACATTTCAAATTTTTGCACGCCGTCCAAGATGGCTGACTTCCTGTTTGCGTATAAAATCTCAAAAATATTTACTAGCCCCGGGACCCCCAGAGGTACGACGTACTCGGATTTTGCGACGATCCGAGTACCTTTTCGGAGAAAAGCCGACTTCAGGTGGCGCTATGGAGCCCCCAATCCATATACAATTCCAATCAAATTCCAGATTTAGAAACTAGACACCAGATGTGACACTCCTATATGGTTTCGACACCTCTAGGTGCCCGGGAAGTGCCTCAAAAAGCCATTTGAAAATAATAATAATAATAATAATAATAATAATAATAATTTCTCAAAAAACAATAGGTTCCTTGAACCTTCGTTCTCGGAACCTAATAATAATTTCTCAAAAAACAATAGGTTCCTTGAACCTTCGTTCTCGGAACCTAATAATAATTTCTCAAAAAACAATAGGTTCCTTGAACCTTCGTTCTCGGAACCTAATTAAAGCTGCGAGCAGCCTTGAGAGGTTCCTCGAACCCGGCGTACGTTGGGGCCTGGCGCACGTTGGGGTACGCGCTTATTCGCAATCCACGAATGTCAGAAACACGCGTACGTCCTCTAGACGTGACCCTGACGAAGCGTGCCAAGTTTGGGACCGATCGGACAATGTATGCTCCTGTTCCTGTAGGTGGCGCTGAGACCATCACCGTCAATGGCATGTACTCGAGTTCAGGTCTGGACTCTCATCCAGCGTGTGAAATTTGGAGACGGTCGGACCGTGCAAAGTGAAGCTCCGACAGCCACGGACGTCACGCCAAAACATCAAAGTTCGCAAGGCCGCCACGGCAACAGCGATTGGCGAAAACACAAAAGCTTCGCAATTTAGCGTCGTCAATGAGTCGAGAGGCCGTCGCCCGACTTTGAGATCGATATGACGAAAACTCTAGGAGGAGTATCGCAAAGTTCGAGACCTATAAAATGGTAAAATGGCACATTCAAACGTGGCCTGTGACCTCATCGTTCGATCGATCAAAAATTCCTTCGCAATTTAACGTTGCGGGCACTTGCCGATCACGTCACCCGAATTCGACGCGAATCCGATAAAGCGTCTGGGAGGAGTTCGTCAAAGTATGCCAAAATACGTACATAATCCAATATGGCCGACATCCGGGTGGGCGGGGCTACAGAAAGCCAATTACAAATATGTCTGGAATGACGATTTGGACGTTCCCACCAAATTTCGTGACTATCGGACAAACTACGTTCAAACTACGGCCTCCGTTGCGTTAGGGGGCGCTCTGGAGCCCCCGAAACACGCCGAGAGCAATCGCTTTACGAGCAGGTCGAGTTGGCCGTTGTCCGTCTCCCGACCGATTTTCAAGAGTTTTCGCGTATGTTGAGGGGGTCAAAGCTACGCTACAAGGGAAAAACAATCAAGGGGGCGCCAAAGAGCCAATACGCGACGTAACGTTAAAATTACACAATCAAATCCTCGGAAGTACCGTTGCGAAGTCGCGCGTAAAGTTTTGTGGGTTTTCGTCGATCGTAAAGTCCTCAAAAACGTGTTCGTACATTTCAAATTTTCGCACGCCGTCCAAGATGGCTGACTTCCTGTTTGCGTATAAAATCTCAAAAATATTTACTAGCCCCGGGACCCCCAGAGGTACGACGTACTCGGATTTTGCGACGATCCGAGTACCTTTTCGGAGAAAAGCCGACTTCAGGTGGCGCTATGGAGCCCCCAATCCATATACAATTCCAATCAAATTCCAGATTTAGAAACTAGACACCAGATGTGACACTCCTATATGGTTTCGACACCTCTAGGTGCCCGGGAAGTGCCTCAAAAAGCCATTTGAAAATAATAATAATAATAATAATAATAATAATAATTTCTCAAAAAACAATAGGTTCCTTGAACCTTCGTTCTCGGAACCTAATAAAGAAGAAAGAATAAAGAATTTTTGCAAAAACAATATAACTTTTTTTCTGAGTATGCGATTTTTACACAAAATACATTTTTGGAATGGTCTCGACGAGGGCTACGCGCCTGTGGGGGCACACAAACACGAGTTGACGAGCTTCGCTGTCTGTATGTGTGTGTTGTTTAGTGTCGGGGTGTGTGTGTGTGCTGTTGAGTGTCGTGGGTGTGGGCGTGGGTGTGTTGGTCGCCCGATGGTTGACTCGCTGCGCTCGTCAACCATCGGAAGACAGTTACAAACACGAGTTGACTCGCTGCGCTCGTCAACTCGTGTTTGTGGATCTCTGTGTGTGTGCATTTGTGTTGTTTAGTGTCGGTGTGTGTGTGTGTGCTGTTGAGTGTCGTGGGTGTGTTGGTCGCCCGATGGTTGACTCGCTGCGCTCGTCAACTCGTGTTTGTGGATCTCTGTGTGTGTGCATTTGTGTTGTTTAGTGTCGGTGTGTGTGTGCGTGGGTGTGTTGATCGTCCTCAACAGCATGGCAAAGTTGGATGCTGAGGGTTGACGAGCTGCGCTCGTCAACTTGTCTTCTGCGTTGTAAAAGCAATAGCCCCTTACGCCGAGAATAGGCGCTCGGGCCTAATGATTTTACACCGCCAGTGCAAACTAACAATTAATCTAAAATAAATTACACCCCTGATGCAAAATGCCAATGAATGCCAATAAATAACTTACATAAATTACAATAAATTAGTAAAGCAATTAATATCTGCAACGTAGGTGGACAAAAAAAAGGAGGGGGGGTTTGATCCGGAGAGAGTCGTGATGACTATCTCCGTTTCTGTCCCCCTGAAAGGTGTATTTTTAGGGCCGTTTTGAAGGAGGACAAAGAGGTGCATGTTTTGAGGGCGGGAGTCAAACAGTTCCACCCCTGGGGGGCAGTATAGTAAAAAGATGATTTACCCGTGTTAGTCCTATAGGAGGGGGTAATCAGGTTGTTGTTTGAGCTCCCTCTAGTGTTGTGGCTGTGGGTGTCACTAAATCTGTGGAGGTGTTCCGTCAGGTATGCAGGGATTGAGGGGACTGAGGGCAGAGCTGCATTGACTATTTTAAATGCCAATCCCATTTTGAGTTGTTTAACCCTGTCTTCTACCCTGAGCCATTTTAGGCTAGCAAAATGTCCAGGAAGAAGGTGGGTCATGGGCCCCAGATTGAGGAGTAGCCGAATCAGTTTGTTCACGGCGTCATCACGGCGTGGTACTGCATCACGGTGTGGTACTGCATCCTGGTGTACTGCATCACGGCGTGGTACTGCATCCTGCATCACGGTGTGGTACTGCATCCTGGCGTACTGCATTATGGTGTGGTACTGCATCCTGGCGTACTGCATCACTGTGTGGTACTGCATCCTGGCGTACTGCATCACGGTGTGGTACTGCATCCTGGCGTACTGCATCACGGTGTGGTACTGCATCCTGGCATACTGCATCACGGTGTGGTACTGCATCCTGGCGTACTGCATCCTGGCATACTGCATCACTGTGTGGTACTGCATCCTGGCGTACTGCATCACGGTGTGGTACTGCATCCTGGCGTACTGTATCCTGGCGTGGTACTGCATCCTGGCGTGGTACTGCATCCTGGCATACTGCATCACGGTTTGGTACTGCATCACGGTGTGGTACTGCATCCTGGCATATTGCTTCACTGTGTGGTACTGCATCCTGGCGTACTGCACCACGGTGTGGTACTGCATCCTGGCATATTGCATCACTGTGTGGTACTGCATCCTGGCGTACTGCATCACGGTGTGGTACTGCATCCTGGCGTACTGCATCACGGTGTGGTACTGCATCCTTGTGTACTGCATCACTGTGTGGTACTGCATCCTGGCATATTGCATCACTGTGTGGTACTGCATCCTGGCGTACTGCATCAGGGTGAGGTACTGCATCCTGGCGTACTGCATCAGTGTGTGGTACTGCATCCTGGCGTACTGCATCAGGGTGAGGTACTGCATCCTGGCATACTGCATCAGTGTGTGGTACTGCATCCTGGCGTACTGCATCAGGGTGAGGTACTGCATCACTGTGTGGTACTGCATCCTGGTGTACTGCATCCTGGCGTACTGCATCACTGTGTGGTACTGCATCCTGGCATACTGCATCACGGTGTGGTACTGCATCCTGGCGTACTGCATCACGGTGTGGTACTGCATCACGGTGAGGTACTGCATCCTGGCATACTGCATCACAGTGTGGTACTGCATCCTGGCGTACTGCATCACGGTGAGGTACTGCATCCTGGCATACTGCATCACGGTGTGGTACTGCATCCTGGCATACTGCATCACGGTGTGGTACTGCATCCTGGCATATTGCATCACTGTGTCGTACTGCATCCTGGCATACTGCATCACGGTGTGGTACTGCATCCTGGCATATTGCATCACTGTGTCGTACTGCATCCTGGCATACTGCATCACGGTGTGGTACTGCATCCTGGCGTACTGCATCCTGGCGTGGTACTGCATCCTGGCGTGGTACTGCATCCTGGCGTACTGCATCCTGGCGTGGTACTGCATCCTGGCATACTGCATCACGGTGTGGTACTGCATCCTGGCGTTGGGGGACGTTTCCTCCAGAACTGCCCACGAGGTCCTGACTTCAGTTCGATGTCGGCTTGAAGAGTATAAATCTAATTTTCCAACAACTCAGAGAGTCGGTCAGCCTTCTCCAGTCCTGGGCAAGATGGCGTACTAAGTGGTCGCTTCCGTTTGAGCTCCGTTTGAGCGCATATATTCCACGTCCCTTACAGTTCCAGCCCGAACATGAAGAAAACCCACAACCCGAAACCTTCGGCAGCAAAAAACCTCAATTTACGACCCAAATGAACGAAGAGCACGACTACTCAACTCCGATGGAAGCAGCTAACGCTCGCAGCAACAAACGGGACAGAAGGTCCACAAGCCCTGCAAGTACTCCAGATAAATCACACACGGAGAAGAAACCGAAAGGTACGTCTGAAGAGAAGGACTCTGAATCCATCGGCGCCACACTGAAAGCTATCGAGTCTCTGGAAAACGTGTCGACGACCGCATTGAGGAGTTTCGCACACAAATGCAACAACACAGCGCCATGCTAGCTGATGTTATTAAAACAGCACAGCGAAACTCAGAGGAGCCGGAAGAGTGTAAAACAAAAGTGAAACGCATGGAAAAACAGATCGACTCTCTCAAGAAAGATAATGATGACATGAAAGGTCGTTTATTGAACCAAGAAAGAGACAAACGGAGGTGTTGCCTTCGCATCAAAGGAAAAAAGGAGAAAACAAACGAGAACGTCAGAACAGAGGCGGTGGAGCTCCTGGGAAGAATTGCTCCAAACCTGAAGACAAAGATGGACGAAGAGGTTGACGGAGAGTGGGGCGACCGACAGAGAACAAGAAACGGCAAATTATCGTCATGTTTGTGAGAAGGAAAATGAGAGATGACATCTGGAGACAGACGAAAGCTTTTCCTGTGTGCAAGGAAGAAGGGATCCCCTTTGCTGAGGACCTGACCCCGGATGACTGGAGGTCCAGACAAGCACTGTGGCCCAAACTCGACCAGGCTGCGGGTTTCAGGGGCCCGTTTGGGTTCATAGAAGGCAAGCGCATCGTGGCTGAGGATCCAGTAAAGGACTGATATCTGAATGTGAAACTTACACATAGGGCGGCTCGGTGGCGCAGTGGTCAGCACTGTTGCCTCACAGCGAGATGGTCGCAGGTTCGTCTCCGGCTTGTGGCCATTCTGTGGGGAGTTCGCACGTTCTCCCCGTGCCTGCGTGGGTTCTCTCCGGGTTCTCCGGCTTCCTCCCACCACCAAAGACATGCAGCCTAGGCTGATTGGTGACACTAAATTGCCTGTAGGTGTGTGTGTGCGTGTGGCTGGTTGTCTGTCTCTGTGTTGCCCTGCGATGAACTGGCGGCTTGTCCAGGGTGTCCCCTGCCTCTCGCCCATTGGCTCCAGCTTGGCCCGCGGCCCGATAACGGAATAAGCGGTTAGAAAATGAAATGAAATTTATACATAGTGGAACATTTCAGAAAATGGGACTCCTCCCTTTTCTTTTTTCTAAGCTTTTTCTACTCTACCTGATGATGATGATGAATATATTTATTAAATAGAATGTTAGAGTACAAGTACAGTCACACAGTAGCATGTATTACAGTACAAGTACAGTCACACAGTAGCATGTATTACAGTACAAATAAAGTCAAACATCCTGTCTAAGAGGAGCATTTCAAAAAAGCCCTTGCGGTCTTGTTTCCGTTGAAAGTCCTTCGTACATAAATCATCCACAATTAACAATACAAATTTAACAATACAAATAAAAATGAAACCAATATTAAATTAAATTACTCAATTGATTCAACGTAATATTAGAAAAACAAAAATAAAATAATTTTACACCGCCAGTGCAAACTAACAAATAATCTAAAATAAATTACACCCCTGATGCAAAATGACAATGAATGCCAATAAATAACTTACATAAATTACAATAAATTAGTAAAGCAATTAATATCTGCAACGTAGGTGGACAAAAAAAAGGAGGGGGGGTTTGATCCGGAGAGAGTCGTGATGACTATCTCCGTTTCTGTCCCCCTAAAAGGTGCATTTTTAGGGCCTTTTTGAAGGAGGCCAAAGAGGTGCATGTTTTGAGGGCGGGAGTCAAACAGTTCCACCCTTGGGTGGCCGTATTGTAGAAAGATGATTTACCCATGTTAGTCCTGTAGGAGGGGGTAATCAGGTTGTTGTTTGAGCTCCCTCTAGTGTTGTGGCTGTGGGTGTCACTAAATCTGTGGAGGTGTTTATTCAGGTATGCAGGGATTGAGGGGACTGAGGGCAGAGCTGCATTGACTATTTTAAATGCCAATCCCATTTTGAGTTGTTTAACCCTGTCTTCTACCCTGAGCCATTTTAGGCTAGCAAAATGTCCAGGAAGAAGGTGGGTCATGGGCCCCAGATTGAGGAGTAGCCGAATCAGTTTGTTTTGGGAGGTTTGGAGCCTGGTTTTCAGGCACATTTTGATGTTTGAATACCAGGAGGTGCTAGCATAGTCATAGAGGGGCTGAACGAGGGCTGCAGCAAGCGTCCGGAGAGCACTTCTGTTGACAAAAGCAGATATTCTGCCCAAAAATCTTGTTCTCTGATTGACTTCTTTGATCACCTTAGTTGCCATACTATTGCCAGACAGGTATTTGTCAAGAACACAGCCCAAATAGGTAATCTCTTCTTTGCTGGAGATTACTGTATTATCGACTGTGACCTTGAAATCATCAACATTTATCTCACTTAGACTTCTGTCCTATCTTTGTTCATGTGCTTATGTTCCGTTTGAAAACTGATATATATATATATATATATATATATATATATATATATTTGTTATTAGAAGGGGTCTGAAAGAGTTGGTTAAGCGTAAAGCTGTGTTTCTGTTTTGCTAGGGGCAACAATAATAACAAAGTAATAGATATCTGGAGAACGTTGAACAAAAATGTTAAACAGTTTACCTGGTATAAACTTAATGATCAAGTAAGATCATTCACTGATTATTAGTTTGTTTCAAATTCTGTCTCACAATATGTTACAATGACAACACTATTTAATGCTAATAAATGTGGAATACTGTAACTATTAAAAATTGATATCACAAATGAAGACACCATTGGAACGTCGATAGTATACTGTATTCTTGTTTTGCTACTTTTTCTTTTCCTTCTAATTCTTTCCTTCCTTTTGCACGAATATACTTATATTAGTGATATTATAATTCTATCTCTTAGAGATCCTTCTATTTTGGATGAATAGCACAAATGATCACACCATTGGAATACTGATAATATATTTATTGTTTGAGTTATTGTTAATTAATGTTACATGTGCTGCGTGTGTGTGTGAATATGTCTTTATATATGTGTGTACAGTATATATATGTAATTATGTATATGTTTATGTATATGTGTGCGCATGTATTTGCCGTTGTTTTATCATTTTATTCTTTGTGGTTTACGTGGTCGAAATAAATAAATAAATAAAATAAAATAAAATAAAATGTTTTCCTATCTTTGTCCAGATTAACATGTGAAACTTTAAAAACAGGAAACTGCCTTTTAGTGGCAACAAGAGATCGTTGATGACACTGTTCTCCTTTCCTTATAACTGTGTTTCTCCCTGCTAGCATCATTTGAGTGAAGGAGCTTCTGGATTTGCAACATGCTTTCATTGAGAGGCATTTTTACAGATGACACTTTTGCTGCTCCCCCGAAGGCCTGATAGCGAAAAGGGTTCAGATTGCATCGAGTCATAGATGAGGAGCCGAGTCAAATGAAACGATCCAACATGCCACAGAGGAAATGTGTTCCTCTCGTTCATGTTTAAACGTGTGTACCGAGTGTGTTGTAATTCACTAACCTTGGAAGGAAAATTTAATGTGTGTTTTTAATGTGTTGTTTGTTTCACACATGCATGTTTATTGTTCACAGGTCGGCAAAAACAGCTCCGGTCATCGTCATGTGTTGAATCTGTGCCCCCCCACCCCCCCAGGAGTTTCTATCAATTATGGACAACAGACATACAAGACAAGGGGTGAAAGGAGAGGGAACAGAAAGGAAACAGGAACGTCCATGCCAGACCTGGTTTCTCCGATCTGAGCTGCGGCTGATCGATAACTTCGTCTGGCCGGTTAGAGAACATTACAGCTTCATCTTTGGTCCATTCAGGCATCACTAGAGCTGCTTTGGTATTTGCACTCTTCCGGCACAATGCCGGAAAATAAAACTGGACTTATGAGCTGCTAAAGTGCTGACCTGGTGCTTGAAGCTACGCTTTAGCTTCAGTTTCAGCTGTAGCTTCAGCTAGAGCTGCTCTGTTTCCGCCTGATGGCTATTTTACGTGCTGCTATTAGGACCGTGGAGGGTGAGATTCCCAAAGGTTTACCGCTAGTTTTGCAGTTCTCTTTTATTGCAGGAGATACTTTCGATCTGTTTGGAATTGAAAAATCAAACGCCTTTGTGGCTAAAACCTTTTGTTTGGTGGGAGATTCCTCGCAGCTCCAACGTGCTTAGCCTCAAATCCCAAAGTCACTTCCCTCTCCTCCCTCAGACTGTGTAATCCCGAGTTCTCAATGAACGGGTTATTACACGACCTTCTGTGCAGGACACTGGTTATTTGTGTGATCATTTAGTTTCCACAGAGATAATCACTCACAGTCAGGAAAAGAAAGGAAAAAAGATTGTGGACATTAAAAGTAACAAGAAATGGATTCCCACACTCGAGATATTTATTACAATTAAAATGACTCAATCTTAACTGATAAAATAATCTATCATTCTACTCGTGTTAATAACATAGTAATAATCACTGACTGATGGTTCACATGTGAATAACTCATTACTCACTGAGCCATTCCGTCTTTGCCCCCATTTTATTACGATCCACATACATTCAATTGGAATGTGCTTGTGCTTGTCTCATACACTTGACATTGCTTGTGGTGTCCCCCAGGGGTCGGTTTTGGGTCCAAAGTTGTTCAGTATATTTATAAATGATATTTTTAATGTATCTCAAACATTAAAACTCATCCTGTTTGCGGATGACAAAAATATATTCTATAGTAGTGACAGTTATAAAGAGCTTGTAAATACGGTGAACAAGGAACTAAGTGCAATAAAGAAGTGGATGGACACAAATAAATTCTCTTTAAATATTAATAAAACTGAGGTCATGATGTTTAGTCGTCTAAAAATGGATTCAGAACTGCAAATAACTATTGAAGGTATCCCGATTGAAAGGGTAAATGAGATCAACTTTTTGGGTGTTATTATTGACAACAAATTGTCATGGAAACCTCACGTCAGACATATAAAAACTAAGATCTCCAAAAGTCTCTCAATAATGAACAAAGTAAAGCCATACCTTGACGAGAACGCTCTCCACACCTTGTACTGCACTCTGGTACTTCCATACTTTACATACTGCATTGAAGTGTGGGGGAATACTTATCAGAACACAACAAATCCATTATGCATATTACAGAAACGAGCAGTACGGATCATTCACAAGGTCGGATTTCGGGATCATACTCATAACTTATTTATTCAGTCAAAGTTGTGAAATACAACACTCTAGTAGTTCTGTTCAAGCCATTTAACAAATCATTACCAATTAACCGACAACGTTTTTCTACTGTTCGAGCAGCTGCTCATGATTTGGAGTTTTTAAACTTCCTCAAGTTCGAACCACACTCAAAAGTTTTTGTTTGTCTGTACGTGGGGTTAAACTTTGGAACAGTCTGGATACACATGCCAAAGTGTTCATTAATTTAAGCTAGTATATAGACATCTGGTTTACTCGCAATATTCAAACAGAGTCCTGAAGGTACTTATTGTTGCCATTACCATTGTTGGTATATGTTTGTTACCATTGCTGGTATTGTTTATTATTAATGTTGGCATGACTGTTTAAACTGTCATGTTACCTATGGTAACACCATACTGGAAAAAAAATAATATATATATATATATATATATATAATTTTGTAATTTCTCTAGTTTCATCCGATATTTTGTTGTATTTTTCGAAATCATACAGTACTTATAGTTGTTGTTGATATGATTTGGAGCGTGAAATGGAGGAGCTTATTATGTTTATGTTATGAGAAATGGGGGTGGGATTAAATACGTTTTCTTCTTCCCACTCCCTTTCAGGCTGAATTTGCATATTACTTATTACTGATTGTTTAAATGTGGCTCGTGCGATGTGGCACGGGTTGTTTTGTTTTGTGTGCTTTTTGTCATTGCCTGAAATAAATAAATACCTAACCTAACCTAAATGTAAAAACCTTGCGTGGTCAAACCGGACTCTTATTGCGTCGCTTCACTTCCGACGTCGTGCAGCTACGCACATTATTCAGCGTCGTCTCTTCGGAAGCGGACGGATTATTGCCGGGATGACGTTTCAGATTCGTTGGGGATGCATCATTACGAATCGGCGTTACAAAAATCAAGGCTTTTATTATTCCTCGCCTTCCTTCACACTGGGAGGAAACCAGTTGTGCAGAATTCTGTTCCTCATATCGGCCGGAAGAACAAGTACTGCAGTATAAAAACGGGTCTGTACAAACGGGAATAAATACACAAGCATCCCAAACGTGTTGCGCGGTGGAAATACAAAATAAACACACAATCGGGCCCAGCTGTCTGAGATCTCTGCGTCTCTCGTGAACCAGTATAAGCTCCTCCCACTAAAACCACAGATTGGCGTCATTG